>NC_057404.1:56143906-56340268 GCF_019320065.1 Cervus canadensis
ATGCTCAACATCACTCATTATTAAGAGAAATGCAAAATCAAAACCACAATGAGGTACCACTACACGCCAGTCAGGATGGCTGCTATCCAAAAAGTCTACAAGCAATAAATGCTGGAGAGGGTGTGGAGAAAAGGGAACCCTCTTACACTGTTGGTGGGAATGCAAACTAGTACAGCCACTATGGAGAACAGTGTGGAGATTCCTTAAAAAACTGGAAATAGAACTGCCATATGACCCAGCAATCCCACTCCTGGGCATACACACCGAGGAAACCAGAACTGAAAGAGACACGTGTACCCCAATGTTCATCACAGCACTGTTTATAATAGCCAGGACATGGAAGCAACCTAGATGCCCATCAGCAGATGAATGGATAAGAAAGCTATGGTACATATATACATGGTGGAATATTACTCAGCCATTAAAAAGAATACATTTGAATCAGTTCTAATGAGATGGATGAAACTGGAGCCCATTATACAGAGTGAAGTAAGCCAGAAAGATAAATACCAATACAGTATACTAATGCATATATATGTAATTTGAAAAAATGGTAACGATAACCCTATATGCAAGACAGAAAAAGAGACACAGATGTACAGAACAGACTTTTGGACTCAATGGGAGAAGGCGAGAGTGGGATGATCTGAGAGAATAGCATTGAAGTATGTATATTATCAAGTGCGAAACAGATTGCCAGTCCAGGTTGGATGCATGAGACAAGTGCTCAGGGCTGGTGCAGGGATGATCCAGAGGGATGGGATGGGAAGGGAGGTGGGAGGGGAGTTCAGGATGGGGAACATATATAAATCCATGGCTGATTCATGTCAATGTATGGCGAAAACCACTACAATATTGTAAAGTAATTAGCCTCCAACTAATAAAAATAAATGAAAAAAGAAAAGACCCTGATGCTGGGAAAGATTGAAGGCAGGAGGAGAAGGGGATGACAGAAGATGAGATGGTTGGATGACATCACCGACATGATGGACATGAGTCTGAGCAAGCTCTGGGAGCTGGTGATGGACAGGGAAGCCTGGCGTGCTACAGTCCGTAGGGTCAGAAAAAGTTGGACATGACTTAGGGACTGAACAATGACTGAAAACAAAACAATGCCTTCCCATAATAAATAGAGGAGAAGGACATATCCATATTGGGAGAAGCAAAGCAAGTCGAGTCAAATAGCAATATATGTTAGTTGAAAGTAGGCTGAGTTAATCACTTAAAAAAAATAATTTATTTATTTTATTTGGAGGCTAATTACTTTACAATATTGTGGTGGTTTTTCCCATACATCAACATGAATCAGCCATGGGTGCCCAAGTGTCCCCCCATCCTGAACCTCCCACCCACCTCCCTCCCCGACCTATCCCTCTGGGTTGTCCCAGAGCACTGGCTTTGAGTGCCCTGCTTCATGCATTGAACTTGCACTGGTCATCTATTTTACATATGGTAATATATATGTTTCAGTGCTATTCTCTCAAATCATCCCACTCTCGCCTTCTCCCACATAGTCCAAAGTCTGTTCTTTATATTTCTTCTCTTTTGCTGTCTTGCCTATAGGGTTGTTGTTACCATCTTTTAAAATTCCATATATATGCATTAATATACTATATTGGTGTTTCTCTCTCTGACTTACTTCAGTCTGTATAATAGACTCCAATTTCATCTACCTCATTAGAACGGACTCAAATGTGTTCTTTTTTATAGCTTAGTAATATTCCATTGTGTATATGTATGATAACTTCCTTATCCATTCATCTGCCGATGGACATCTAGGTTGTTTCCATGTCCTAGCTATTGTAAACAGTGCTGCAATGAACATTGGGGTACATGCGTCTCTTTCATTTCTAGTTTCCTTGGTGTGTATACCCAGCAGTGGGATTGCCTGGTCATATGGAAGTTCTATTTCTAGTTTTTTAAGGAATCTTCACACTGTTCTCCATAGTAGTTGTACTAGTTTACAGAAGGTTCACAGCAATACAAGCCTACCTCAAGAAACAAGAGAAACATGAAATAAACAACCTAACTTTACACCTAAAGCAACTAGAAAAAGAAGAACAGAACTCCAAAGTTAGTAGAAGGAAAGAAATCATAAAAATCACTAACTTTTATGCTGATTCAAACTGAAGTACATGTGTGCATGCTCAGTCATGTCTGACTGTGATCTCGTGGACTGTAGCCCACAGGCTCCTCTGTCCATGGTATTTCCCAGGCAAGAATACTGGAGTGGTTTGCCATTTCCTACTCCAAGGGATCTTCCCAACCCAAGGATAGAAATTGTGTCTTCTGCATTGGCAGGCAGATTCTTTACCACTGCACCACCTGGGAAGTCCTAAACTGAAATCAGAAGTTTTACTTTATGACAATGATGCAGGCCATGTTTTACCAACCTACAATAACAACAACTGCAATAATAAAAATAATAATAACACAATTTTATGCTTTACCCATTATGCTTTTTATCTTTATTTTGGTTTTTAGGAGACATGTTTTAACCACTAATGTCCTTGGCCAAGGAAATAATTGATTTACTTGGTGATTCAATGACTTTATACAGTAGATCTGGCAATTGTAGACAATGCTTAAAAAATGAATCGTAATGGAATCTGTGCTCAATTGTGTCTGACTCTTTGCAACCCCATGGTCTAGAGCTAGCCAGGCTCCTCTGTCCATGGGATTCTCTGGGCAAGAATACTGGAGTGGGTCGCCATTCCCTTCTTTAGCGGATCTTTCTGAGCCAGGGATTGAACCTGGGTCTCTTGTGTCTCCTGCACTGCCAGGCAGATTCTTTATCATTGAGCCACCTGGGAAGCCCATGGTGGAGTTCAGCTGAGAGTTAACACTGAAAATATACACCATTGAAGGGACATCTATGGTTATATAGATAGGAAAGAGGATAGTGTGGTGATAAAGTCCTGAGGGCAGGAGGAGTTGCGTTTGCATCCTGTCTTAACTGGTATGTGACTGTGAACTAGTTGCTGGCCTCTGTAAACCTCAGTTCCTTCACAGAATCAGTTAGTCAGTCCAGTCGCTCAGTCGTGTCTGACTCTTTGTGACCCCATGGGCTGCAGCACACCAGGCCTCCCTGTCCATCACCAACTCCCGGAGCTTGCTCAAACTCATGTCCATTGAGTTGGTGATGCCATCCAACCATCTCATGCTCTGTCGTCCCCTTCTCCTCCCACCTTCAATCTTTCCCAGCATCAGTATCTTTTCCAATGAGTCAGTTCTTCACATCAGGTGGCCAAAGTATTGGAGCTTCAGCTTCAGCTTCGGTCCTTCCAATGAATATTCAGGGTTGATTTCTTTTAGGATTAACTGGTTTGATCTCCTTGCAGTCCAAGGGACTCTCAAGAGTCTTCTCCAACACCACAATTCAAAAGCATCAACTCTTCAGTGCTCAGCTTTCTTTATGGTCCAACTCTCATATGCATACGTGACTAGTGGAAAAACCATAGCTTTGACAAGATGGACCTTTGTTGGCAAAGTAATGTCTCTGCTTTCTAATACATTGTCTAGGTTTGTCATAGCTTTCCTTCCAAGGAGCAAGTGTCTTAATTTCCTGGCTGCAGTCACCATCTGCAGTGATTTTGGAGCCCAAGAAAATAAGTCTGTCACTGTTTCCATTTTGTCCCCAAGTATTTGCCATGAAGTGATGGGACCGGATGCCATGATCTGTTTTTTGAATGTTGAGTTTCTAGCCAGATTTTTCCTTCTCTTTTTTCAGTTTCATCAAGAGCCTCTTTAGTTCTTCTTCACTTTCTGCCACAAGGGTGGTGTCATCTACATATCTGAGGTTATTGATATTTCTCCCAGCAATCTTGATTCCAGCTTGTGCTCCATCCAGCCTGGCATTTCACATGATGTACTCTGCATATAAGTTAAATAAGCAGGGTGACAATATGCAGCCTTGACATACTCAGTTCCCAATTTGGAACCAGTCTGTTGTTCCATATCCAGTTCTAACTGTTGCTTCTTGGCCTGCACACAGATTTCTCAGGAGGCAGGTCAGGTGGTCTGGTATTCCCATCTCTTTAAAAAATTTCCACAGTATGTTGTGATCCACACAGCCAAAGACTTTGGTGTAATCAATAAAGCAGATGTAGATGTTTTTCTAGAACTCTTGCTTTTTCTAAAACAGGTACAGTTATGGTACTTGTCTCCTGGAACTTCTGTTTATTAAATGACAATGAATGTACAATACTTAATACTGTGCCTAGCATGTAATAAGCACAAAATAAATGTGAACTGTTATTTTTTGCACCTACCAAAAATTTCTGTAATAGTGTATCCTGACTGTATTTGAATCATGTTATTTCTTTGATTTCTTCTTTTCTATCCATGACTTTTTGTAGAAGGATCTTGTTTAAAAACTATACAAAGAACACAAAGAATTTTAATAAAAGATGTTTTGCTATGTATCACTCTAGATTCCCAAGGTCAATATATAGTGTTATTCTAAAAGAATACTGATAGGAAACAGCTCACCCATGACAGAAAACACTTGGCTGTCCCAAATCAGAATAAGTTAAAGACAGAAAAAAAGAAATTCTAAAAACTAAAAATGAACAATTAAAAGAAGAAAAAAAGAGTCAATAACTATTAGAACCAGACTTGAACTACTAGTATATCTTGCAAACGACTTTATGTATGTATATGTTAGGCAGGAGACATTGAAACCCATCTTATTTGGGACAAGAAAGTAAGATGTGTTACCCATATGTATTAAGATAAAAGATGTTGGCAACCAAGTGATGACAACCGAAGTAGCTACTATACAGGTATTAAAAAACAAGATAATGTGCCCCAAATTATCCTAACTTCTGAAGTTCTATAACATCATGACTTCAAAATTAGTGTGTTACATATATGGAATTGAAATAGTCAACATTTTGTCCCTGAAAAGTTTCTCTTGTGGCTGTTTTGAAAGCAGCTGTTGACAGAACACTCTTTAAAAACACTATCAGGAAAATACCTGGACAGCGCAAGGTGTGTCCATTGTAGGACCCTGTAGATAAAGGTATGGCAGGATCACGTGGTCATCTACTAAGCTAACCAGAGGTAGAGAGAAAGAAAAGAGGAAGGTGGGGAGAGAGCACTAGAAGCAACTCTCATCCAGAAAGTTCCTTATATCATAAATAGGTCCAGATGTCATAAACTTAAAGCCGTGTTTCGCTGTACTGTATATGGTTTTATTTTCTGTATGAGACCTGACTTTGAGGGTTAAGAAACAAAGATAAGATATTAGGCAAAACCAGCACTTTCTTGTCAAATGAGGGCTCAAGACGTGCTGTTTGGGGAACTCCAGTGCTGCTTTGAATACAAGTGACCGATGATTAGGAGAGGTCACTGACTATCCCATTCTTTCTGTGACCCAGTTTTGCAAATCTGTCACCCAAGAAGAGAGCAACTCAAAGGATTCCACACCCTGGCAATCAGACCCCGGGTTAGCCTCTGCTTTCCTATGTGAGCCTCCACTTCATTTGCTCACTCTCTGTTGCTTTCCAACTATACAACAAAGGCAGTTACTGGTTATTCCTTCTGTGTTCTTTAAACTTTATTAGAATTGGTACAGTGCATCTCCTGTCTTCATTAATATTATTGGAGATAGTAAAATCCTAAAAAGTTATATTAAGGTTTATTCAGTTCACTTCAGTTCAGTTGCTCAGTCGTGTCCAACTCTTTGCGACCCCATGAATCGCAGCACACCAGGCCTCCCTGTCCATCACCAACTCCTGGAGTTTACCTAAACCCATGTCCATCGAGTCAGTGATGCCATCCAGCCATCTCATCCTCTGTCGTCCCCTTCTCCTCCTGCCCCCAATCCGTCCCAGCATCAGAGTCTTTTCCAATGAGTCAACTCGTCGCATGAGGTGCCCAAAGTATTGGAGTTTCAGTTTCCCTATAATTTCCTCTAACATTTCAAATCTACTAGAACATAATTGAGCATGTTCTCATTTCTAAATGTTTCATGTAAAGTGCTAAGAAAATGCCATGAGTACTTTAAGAGTGAAATCAATAAAAGGCTTTCTATTTTTCTGTAAAAATGAGTATAGTTAAAAGAAAGATATTTAGGCTAAGATTTTTGGGTCAAGCACTTCAGTCAGTTCAGTCGCTCAGTCGTGTCTGACTATTTGTGACCCCATGAACCGCAGCACGCCAGGCCTCCCTGTCCATCACCAACTGCTGGAGTTTACCCAAAACCATGTCCATTGAGTCGGTGATGCCGTCCACCCATCTCATCCTCTGTCACCCCCTTCTCCTCCTGCCCTCATCTTTCCCAGCATCAGAGTCTTTTCCAATGAGTCACCTCTTCGCATCAGGTGGCCAAAGTATTGGAGTTTCAGCTTCAGCATCAGTCCTTCCAATGGACACGCAGGACTGATCTCCTTTAGGATGGACTGGTTGGATCTCCTTGCAGTCCAAGGGACTCTCAAGAATCTTCTCCAATACCACAGTTCAAAAGCATCAATTTTTCGGTGCTCAGCTTTCTTTATAGTCCAGCTCTCACATCCATACGTGACTAATGGAAAAACCAGAGCCTTGACTAGACGGACCTTTGTTGGCAAAGTAATGTCTCAGCTTTTTAATATGCTGCCTAGGTTGGTCATAACCTTCCTTCCAAGGAGTAGTGAAGTGAAGTCACTCAGTCGTGTCCGACTCTTTGAGACCCCATGGACTGTAGCCCACCAGGCTCCTCTGCCCATGGGATTTTCCAGTCAAGAATACTGGAGTGGGTTGCCATTTCCTTCTCCAGGGAATCTTCCTGACCCAGGGATCAAACCCAGGTCTCCCTTATTGCAGACAGGCACTTTAACCTCTGAGCCACCAAGGAAGCTCCAAGGAGTAAGCATCTTTTAATTTCATGGCTGCAATCACCATCTGCAGTGATTTTGGAGCCCAGAAAAATAAAGTCAGCCACTGTTTCCACTGTTTCCCCATCTATTTGCCATGAAGTGATGGGACCAGATGCCATGATCTTAGTTTTCTGAATGTTGAGCTTTAAGCCAACTTTTTAACTCTCCTCTTTCACTTTCATCAAGAGGCTCCTTAGTTCCTCTTCACTTTCTGTCATAAGGGTGGTGTCATCTGCATATCTGAGGTTATTGATATTTCTCCCAGCAATCTTGATTCCAGCTTGTGCTTCCTCCAGCCCAGCGTTTCTCATGAAGTACCCTGCATATAAGTTAAATAAGCAGGGTGACAATAGACAGCCTTGATATACTCCTTTTCCTATTTGGAACCAGTCTGTTGTTCCATGTCCAGTTCTAACTGTTGCTTCTTGGCCTGCAAACAGATTTCTCAGGAGGCAGGTCAGGTGGTCTGGTATTCCCATCTCTTTCAGAATTTTCCACAGTTGATTGTGATCGACACAGTCAAAGGCTTTGGCATAGTCAATAAAGCAGAAATAGATGTGTTTCTGGAACTCTCTTGCTTTTTTGATGATCCAGCAGATGTTGGCAATTTGATCTCTGCTTCCTCTGCCTTTTTTAAATCCAGCTTGAACATCTGGAAGTTCACGGTTCACGTATTGCTGAAGCCTGGCTTGGAGAATCTTGAGCATTACTTTACTAGCATGTGAGATGAGTACAATTGTGCGGTAGTTTGAGCATCCTTTCTTGGGATTGGAATAAAACTGACCTTTTCCAGTCCTGTGGCCACTGCTGAGTTTTCCAAATTTGCTGGCATATTGGGTGCAGCACTTTCACAGCATCATCTTTTAGGATTTGAAATAGTTCAACTGGAATTCCATCGCCTCCACTAGCTTTGTTCATAGTGATGCTTCCTGAGGCCCACCTAACTTCACATTCCAGGATGTCTGGCTCTAGGTGAGTGTGAGTGATCACACCATCGTGATTATCTGGGTCATGAAAATCTTTTTTGTGTAGTTCTTCTGTGTATTCTTGCCACCTCTTCTTAATATCTTCTGCTTCTGTTGGGTCCATACCATTTCTGTCCTTTACTGAGCCCATCTTTGCATGAAATGTTTCCTGAATATCTCTAGTTTTCTTGAAGAGATCTAGTCTTTCCCATTCTACTGTTTTCCTCTATTTCTTTGCACTGATCACTGAGGAAGGCTTTCTTATCTCTCCTTGCTATTCTTGGGAACTCTGCATTCAAATGGGTATATCTTCCCTTTTCTCCTTTGCTTTGCACTTCTCTTCTTTCCACAGGTATTTGTATGGCCTCCTCAGACAACCATTTTGCATTTTTGCATTTCTTTTTGTTGGGGATGGTCTTGATTCCTGTCTCCTGTACAATGTTATGTCCTCCATCCATAGTTCATCATGCACTCTGTCTATCAGATCTAGTCCCTTAAATCTGTTTCTCATGTCCACTGTATAATCAGAAGGGATTTGATTTAGGTCATACCTGAATGGTGTAGTGGTTTTCCCTAGTTTCTTCAATTTAAGTCTGAATTTGGCAATCAGGAGTTCATGATCTGAGCCACAGTCAGCTGCCAGTCTTGATTTTGCTGACTGCATAGAGCTTCTCCATCTTTGGCTGCAAAGAATATAATCAATCTGATTTTGGTGTTGACCATCTGGTGATGTCCATGTGTAGAGTCGTCTCTTGTGTTGTTGGAAGAGGGTGTTTGCTATGACCAGTGTGTTCTCTTGGCAGAACTCTATTAGCCTTTGTCCTGCTTCATTCCGTACTCCAAGGTCAAATTTGCCTGTTACTCCAGGTGTTTTTTGACTTCCTACTTTTGCATTCCAGTCCCCTATAATGAAAAGGACATCTTTTGGCGGTGTTAGTTCTAGAAGGTCTTGTAGGTCTTCATTGAACCGTTCAACTTCAGCTTCTTCAGTGGGTCAAGCACTTAAAGGTGACCAATTTTTTAACTGTATTGATTAGTTGTCTTTCTTTTTCGAAGTTACAACTAAAAATTTTAAGCAAACACTCTTCTTAATCTCTCTGTTCTATCAAGATGAGTTTTTTGCTAATGCTTCAGGTTTTACAAGAGATCACATTTTTTCTTCGCTTCAAGGCAGTTTTATTCATTTTTAGGCAGACAGACTGAATTCCATGAACTTCAGAGTCTCTAGTGATAAAGCTCTTTGTCATCTCTGTATTATCTCTTTTCAGCCAGATGGGGGAAATGGTTTTCATCAGGCACAAGGTATATTTGAACAATAAGGTCACAAGCAGAGATAGATTACCTTTTATGGGCAGTGAGACATGCAACGTGTTACAGCCTTCCCCTTCAAGCTACATAGCAAATGGTCTTTGTTTTCATGCCTGGATTCCCATACGATATTATTTTCTAGGCATGTTCATGTCAACAACCCGAACCTTTTTAAAGCAGCATTTCCTCTTGAAATGTAGAGGGAGGATGACCTTCAGTCTCTTAAGTTTGATTAAAGCCACCTGAAATAAGTTTATTGCCTCAAACTCTGCACTTATTCTCTGTGTCTTTAACAGTCTTCCTCTCTCCAAATGGGCAGAATCAGCATTCTATTAATTAGGCCTGGCCCAGAAGAAGTCATCATCCCACGTCAGCTTTCAAATCTCTTCCCTGGTTAAAAGGAAATTTTGGACTACGTGGAAAATTAAAACAACTTAAGGGAATGGGACAGTGTAATTCTGTATGTGGACTGTGTTTTAAGTTCTGGTAGGAAGTGCTCCTGTAGCAGTGTGTGTATGCCTGTGTGTTTCAATTTCAGAAGGACAGTGTAGCTTAGGAATCGGCATGATTTAAATAATAATGAGACTAGATATCATTATTACCATACTCTAAATTGATTTTTGTTTAATGTCACCTTAGTTTGGGGGGATTTGATTATGTTTGGCATTTCCAGCAACACATAAAGAAGTTTAAATGCAATAGTCCAAAAGGAAACATCTTTGGCTAGTGAACTCTGGAAGCAAAACAACAACAAAAACAACACTTTTTCTTTTCCCTCTCTAGAATTTGTTCAAAGAGAGGATCAAAGTGGTTTAGAGCCCTGCCTCACACTATTTCCAACATGTTTTATGAAAGTCACAATTTTTATTGTTTGCTGATTGCACTAATATGATCCAAGTTGTTAAGATCTTGGTTCATAGGAACGAACGGAAGAACAAATTTAATCAAGCAGAGGAGAAAAATCAGCAGTAAGAATAAAAGAAAGAAAAGAAAAGAAGCGGCTGGGACATAAAATGCTCAGGAAACATGTTTTACCACAGTGGTTCTCAGACTCGAGAGTGTGGCATGATAGCCTGGTGGGCTTAGTAAACCAAAGATCACTGTCTCCCACCCCACATTTCTTATCCAGTAGGTCTGGTATAGTATCCAGTAATTTGCATTTCTAGTAAGTTCTAAGGTCCAGGGACCACTCTTTGAAAACTACTGTTCTACCAAAGCAGGCCCTCCTGGGTCACAGTGCAAACTGAGTGTTCTCCTGACCCAGATAACACCTTTCTGCTGCCCCAAGATGAAAAGAGGGGATTTTCCCCCTTCAAATACCATGTTCCTGGAATCATGATCATTGTCCTCATTCTTCACCACATTTGTCCCCTCATTATACATGGGACATTCATATAAATATACAGAAATATTCTAGTTTTTATTACAGTATGAAAGAATTGATGTATGTCCATTTACAGTGAAGGTAAATTAGAAACACACCATATCATGTTACTTGGTTAGCTTGTCACAGGCTTAAAGCATGGAATAAGCACTTAGACTTGCTCCTCTCTGATTAGCAATAAAGGATCTTTCTTGATCTAACCCACTAGAGAATTTTAAAATAATGAAGCCTGGGTCCCATCTCAGATGAATTACACAAAAATCTCTGAATGGGGACCTGGTAACTAAACCCCTTTCAATTAGTTCTAGTGTGTAGCCAGGGTTAAGAACCATCGGTAACTCTAACCATGTATTCTCACTGGTTATCAGTAAGGTAAGATCACGTCCATGGGGGTGAAAATCATTTCTCTGGGGGCAAAAATATATCTTAACTGTTATACTGGTTTGTGGTCCATCAGAGGGCCACAACACATGCACATGTGTGTAGTATATCTGTAGTATTAGTGTTTAATGGGGATGGGGACAATTAGGAAAAAAGACCTCTTAGGAAATGATCATGAAAAAAGATTGAGAAATACTGCCCTGACTCTGGGAGGTTGCTACTAGTTTTCAATACTCCAACTTCCTTCTAAAATGCAACACAAATCTTTTTAGGTGTTGTTGTAGATATTGGTGGAAAAAAATAGCATTTTAAAATTCTATTACATGTTGATCACCTAGCTAGATGCTTTTACATATAATATCGAGTAATGCTATCCTGTATTCTTCTTCTACAATATGCACAGAAATTATAATTAGTTTTGTTTCATTATGGCTTCATACTATTTTATATTGAAAATAACTCTGATCTTCATGAAGCTTTCAGAAAAATTCCTTTGAATCTGTAAGGCAACCAGGTGACTTCAAATTGCTTTTACACTAAACTACTATCAAATGCATGTAATGAAGTTTGGAAAACAACATTCTATTAAAAGAAATCACAATAGAAAATAACCTCCATATCCTTGTCTGAATAATATTACTTTTCTAAAGAATTATAGAAAATTATTACTTCATTAATTTATAGTAATAGAGCTTTAGAATATAACTTGCTACAAAAAAACAATATTAAAATATCTCTGATATTTGCAAGAGTACAAATTTGTTTTAAAACGTACTCAGGATTTTGTTTTTATTAAGATATGATGAGGACAACGGATCAGAAGATAATTGCCACTAAAAAGTTACAGTTGATGCTTGAACAACATGGGAGTTAGGGGTGCCAACCCTCCTTGCCTTTGGAAATCATGTATAAGTTACAGTCAGCCCTCTGTGTTCGTGGTTCCCCATTCTTGGATTCAGCCAACCATGGATCTTGTAGTCATTGTATTTACTGCTGAAGAAAGTTCTCATATATGTGAATCCACACAGTTCAGACTCGTATTGTTCACGGGTCAACCATGGTTTGTGACTCACAGTTTCCAAGGGGAGGGGACACGCCGCACCTTGAAGGGACACAACGGGAAGAAGCAGGGTTGGTTAGGAGGCAGAGAGAGGGGAGAGCTTGGGGAAAAGGCTCTACTGTGATTTCCAGGGAGGCAATGGGCAAGGCAAGGTGAGCAGGTTTAAGATTGGATACTTGAATAATTTTGGAGGGTTCTGGATTACAGGGTGGTCGCTAGCTGTCTGGCCTTGAGATGATTACAGCAGAGGAATGCTGCCTCCTAGAGTACTAGATATAGGAGGCAGGTGGGGGTGTGGACTCAGAATTGGGTCCATTTGCGTCAAAGTTGTGCTCTAATTAATTCTGCCTCCCGTCTTGTTTCTTTATGTGGTTGGTTTGTGCAGAGACAATATGTGACGATGGAAGTTCAGACCAGACAGTACTGGTAGACAAAGAGATGGCCAGTTTGTTGGGACCTGAGGGTGAAAATATACAGCTTCTAAATAGGACCAGAAGTTTTTATTATTTAGTCATGTTATTTTTACTGTCCAAAAAAAGAAGGCAACGTTGCATCCTCAAAAGAAGCTAGATTGCATAGTAAAGTAGGCCAGGGCTGGAATTCTAACTCAGCTATTCTCAAGCTATGTATATTACTTCTTCAGACATGAGGCTTTTCATCATAAAATGCAGATTACATCTATTCTTGAGATTGGAAACAACTGAGAAGCAAAATCCAGGAAACAGATGAAGATTTAAATATAAAAAATTTTCTAAAACTAAATTAAGCTGATTTTGAGGATGTGGCCAAGATGTATGGCCGTCATGAGCTTCTAAGTATTTCACCTCACCAAGGGGGAGCCCACCTGTGTTTTTTTTTTTTTTTGGCTGTGCTGCATGGCTTGTGGGATCTTAGTTCCTGGACCAGGGAGTGAGCCCGGGCCCTGGCAGTGGAAGTGCTGAGTACTAACCATGGACCCCCAGGGGACTCCCAGCCACCCTTCTACACTCATCACACAGAGTGGCTGAGAATAGATCCTGAGTAAGTGGGCTCCTGAGCAGGGAGGGGCAAGGTGGGGGTGGTGGGTGGGGGGCTGGTGTCTGACGAGAGCTAAGCCTGCTCAGTCCCTCTTCCCTATCTCAGCCGATCAGGCAAGGCCCTCCTCCTCCTCCTCCAAGGGTGAGTGAGGAGTGGTAAAGGAGAGACAGTGGGTCCCTGCCTCCCCACCCTGGAGAAGTTACAAGTGGGGATGGAAATGCCCCTACACCACTTTGAGGAATCTTATGAAGATAGATTACAGGTAAGATATGCAAGATGCCTGACCAGGGCAATAGGCATGTTAAATGGAAGAGATAAATTCACCAGGGCTTCATCCTTCTTCTGGAATTGAATTTATAAAATAGCTCTCTTTTTTATCTTTTTTCTCTTATTAATATTTGACACCATGCTTTTCAATTTAGAAAAGGGGATGTTCTATCTGAATTACTTATTATGTATTCTGAATTACCTCTGAATTGACTTTTATATACAGTTCTCAAATTCCATTCCAGTAAGACTGTAGATTGGTAAAAATGTTAGAAATAATACAATAGAAATCTTTACACATAAGTATTAAATCTTACTATTCAGTTGTTTTGATGGTATTTTACTTGAACACATTGGATGGTAGGTATTTAATTCATCCTGCCATATAGAACAATTAGGCACATCCTCATTATTACACATACAGGCCAATGAAGAATTTGGTAGTTTTCAACAGTGATACGAATAGATACTATTTATAAAGCACTTTATGTGTCAGGCACTGGACTGGGTGCTTTATAAAGCTTTATTTCTAATCCTGTAACAACTCTCAAAAGAATTATTATTATTTCAATTTTATAAAAGAGAAAACTGAAGCTCAAAGAGGCGGTGTGATTTTCCCAAAGTTATATGTATCAGATTGAAACTAGTAAAGTCAGAATTCTAACTCAGAACCCTGCAAAGCCCACATTGTTTCCTTTTAAATAAGTCCTTCAGTCTCTCCCTGGGAAAAATCTAATGTGAAAAGAAAGAAAACAAGGTTGTAGTTCCATTAGCATAATTTTGAAGTGACCTTGGAACCTCACTTAATGGAAGTGTAATAAGGGATAGGAAGACAACCCTTTTCAAATCTTCACATATAAGTTTAAACACATTATTCATTTTCGGCTAAAATATTTTAGCTGGTTCATCCAAACTATGTTGACAGTTTAGAGAAAATGAAACAAGTTTCCTACATTGATTCTAATTTGAAGTTTTTTGTGGGCACACAATTGGTTTTCTAAAGTTCTACAACACCATGTACTTCTTCTTTCAGAGGACTCCTCTCATTGGGACAGGATAGCTGCTCATTATTCATTGATTATTTGAACACAGTAATTAATGACTAAAGGCACAGAGTTCTCAGAAACGAGTGTTAGAGGGTATTAACTTCAGAACAGGAGAGATTCTGCTGGACCCAACCTTTCTCCAGCTGTAGCCATTCCTTTTGAAAATCAGAAATTGCTCATAATTGTGCACACCATGAGGCTCTGAACACTTTGTGCCACATAGAATTTTCGTAATTTGCACAGGTAACTGCAAAAGCGCCCTGCTAATTATAGATGCCTAGGAATTAATATAGATTGCCAAATATCACCAAAGTGGAGACCATAGTCAGCATGAAATTGGGTATTAATGAGTTCCATGGAGAATCAGAGGTACTGACCTTTCTTGGTTCTCTTCAGTGAATTTTTCTCTAACAAAACTGGACTTCCCTGGGCTTGGTGAGGCATGGATCAGAATGCAAAAGGTGGAGCAGATCCCCTCGCCCCTCCCAGAAGGCCAGGACTCCTGCTCAGGCCCTTGTCCATCTCCACTTTACTGACACATGGCCACATCTGTCTCCAGGGTACCTATCGCCCTATCCTCAGACTCTAACCATCACTTCTCCTTAGCATCCCCAGCTACTTATGCTCTGCTTCTCATATAGGTTTTACTATGTTATGTTATAAACTCACACTTTTAATTCAGTTTTTTTAAAGATTTAAGTACATAAATTTTCACATAATCATATTTTACAACACCGGTACACATCTTTAATATACAAAAGAAAGTGTTTTAAAAACAGGCAGTTTGCCTGCAGATGGGCCTTAAATGTCTTCATCATTCAACAGTGGTTTGGCTTTTTTCCCATTTCTTCCCCCTCTCTCTTTTTAACTTCAGGAAGATTATTCATGGGGAAAGTCCTAGATCCTATTTCCAAACCGAATACAAATTGTATTACAAAGCACCCTTTCATATAGATTCATCATTGCCATCTAGGGAATGTCTATGTCTTCAAATGTGAGAAGGTATTCAGCTGAAAATGAGCATTTCTATTCTGCTCACAGAATTAACTAGTATTAAGTCTGCCACCCATCTGTCTGTCTCAGAACACTCACGTGCAGTCAGGAAAAGAATGAGAGGCTGAAGGAACTCTAGGCATAATCCAGGCACAAAACTGAGCTACAGAGAAACATGTGTCTATTCTTGAAATAGATGGCATTTCCACACTCCCCAAATTAACTGGTTAGTTTATTAGCTATTTTTCCAGATATACAGATGTAGATATAAAGTGTGTGTGTATGTATATATGACATATACAGATGTAGATATAAAGTGTGTGTGTGTGTATGTATATATGACATATATAGATGTAGATATAAAGTGTGTGTGTATGTAAATATGACATATACACATATGATATAATGTGTATATAGATATAGATATAGATATGTGTGTATATGTCTGTCTATATTTAGGTATACATGGGGAAATATAAAAGAAAGAATAATATCTAACATTTACAAAGTACTTATGTGCTGGGTACTGTCTCAGCATTTTATGCATATTAACTCATTTAATCCACATGATAAGTCTATGAAAGAAATATAATATTATCCACATTTTTACAGATAAGGAAACGGAGGTGGAATAAAATACACTGCCCAAGATCACATCGGTAGTAAGTGATAACCTGAACCCAGACAGTTTTGCTCTAGACTTCATAGGTTTACCACCATGCCAAACTACTTCTGTCCTCAGAGAAGGTGCAACATAATGGGAAATTTAAATGTTCACATGTGAGAAGCTAAATGATAACTCAGTTCCACAACGCAGAATGTCCCGTAGTAGTGTGTCTTAGCTGGTGCATGGGCTCTCAGGTTGAGATAGCTGCAGATTTAGAGACTGTGTTTCCCCTGCCTGTTTTACTCTGGACTGAGGTAACCAGGAGAAGCTTCTTGGGAAGAGAGGAGCTGAAGAACTGGGCCTTTTTAACTGGAAGAAGTGGATGAGAGTCGCAGAGAACAGAAGGCATTCTAAGTGAGAGGAAGGGTTTGAGCCAATGTACAAAGCGTTACTATAGGGGAGCAGCAGGAAGACCAGTCTACCCAAAGCAATAGGTTAAAGTAGAGGAAAATAGATCTGCTTCCAAAGGTGCTTAAATCCAGATGTTACAGGGATGTGACTATCAGGCAAAGAATTTCGATTTCATTTCATAGATAAAGCAAAGCTGTCTTAAGAGGCCAAGAGCAAGAGTGGGAAAGCAAAAAAAGTATTTGGGGAATATTAATCTGGCAACCATGTGCAAGAATAGAAGGGATAAGAAGAAGGAAACAGGGCCTTACTCAGACCTTTGTGCATTTTTCAAGAGGAGGACCTGGAATTCAAAGATACATTTTAAATAAGTGAAAAATAGGGCATATCTTCCAGGACTATTTCTCAGAAAGTATCAAGAGGAATTATCTAAACTGTTATGGAAACCTAAGTGGAAACATCAAAGATTATTTCAAAGGTTTTAACCTGGGAAACACAGACTATATGGAATCCAAATGAAAAGTAGATACAAACTGGAAATGAGATTCAGAAGCCATCTTCATAGATGGAGACCGGTTTTGAAGTGGACTGATAAAACCTGAGGTAAAGTCCATGTGTGAGGAATAGGAAGTAGAAGAAAAGTTCTTGTAGATGCAGTTATTAAAGTAGAGGCTGTGGAGTATCAGGATGGTGTAAAATTTACGGATGCCAAGAGAGGAAGTGGTTTCAAGAAGTTAATTGTGGTCAACAGTTCTAAGCATTGCAGAGAGGAAAAGGAGAATGTGGACACAGAGAAACTCATCGAACCAGTACAATCACATTACACAGTGTAGATATAAGTAGTCACAATTTTATTGGTTTAACTTATTTTAATTTTTTCAACCTAAAAATTATTCTTTACTGGGTAAATCAATTCTTTCTGAGATAGCCAGTCAATATATAATGTTTATTGAGCACTTGTAAGAAAACAGTAGGGAGGAAACTTGGTGGGAGAGGTGGAGGCAAGTGTAACTCACAGTATAGTAAAAAGGTTTCTAAACCACAGAGCTTGGCTGATCTTATTCCTTTCCTTTAGACACATGGAGAATAGATGGAGGAAGAGAACATGGTGATAAGAAGTTTATGAACTCACTTACACAATGGACTCTAAGAATGTCCTGGCAAATCTGATCCCTGTAATAGATTTTTGAAACTGGGGTCTTTATTTGGAAAAACCATTCCCTATAAACACAGTAGGTTCCTCCTAAGCAAAGTTCACTGTGATCTTCCATGGCAGGGACCTAATGGGTGCTGCTGATCTGAAAGACTCGGGAATTAGTGAAGAGAAGAGGTAGGCTGAGGTCCATCAATGCATGCACCCATGCTGCTGGAGGCCCTGTTTCATGTCTCTCTGGTCTTCATTCTGTAAGAGTATGTGCCTGGGAATCAGATCTGGGTTTAAACCCCACCTCCTCCATTTATCAGAATTGTGATTTGGAAAGCCATTAATCCCTCTGGACTTTACTTTTGTCATCTGTGAAGATGGAACTAGTAACTCTGTATCAAAGATGATTAATAAATGCTCTGTTCATGTGACACTAAAGACATGGTAGCTACTCTAATTATTATTGAAGGAGGTCTAATGGAAAGGATTGGAGAAGGAAATGGCAACCCACTCCAGTATTCTTGCCTGGAAAATCCCATGGACGGAGGAACCTGGTAGGCTACAGTCTGGGTTGCAAAGAGTCAGACACGACTGAGCGACTTCATTATTCATTAATGGAAAGGATGGTGATCATCCTAGTTGATTATGAGGCCTGAGTAGGGTCAGCAAATCTCAATCCTGGTACCTTTTCCTACATAATAAAATTACTTGCAACTTTAAACTTTCTCAAAGCACTTTCATATCTGCTAATACATGTTATCCTAACAACAAACCTGCGAATCAGTCAATGTGTTCATTATGGCTCCTATTCTGCAGATGGAGAGAGAGGGCCTCAGCAAGGGACAAGGGCTTATCTCAGTCACAGAGCCTGCACTGGAGCCCAGGGCTGCTCACTCTTGTCAGAGCCAGATGGGAAAAGCCAAGAATTTGCTGCCACTTTTCTTGCCAAAATACCCCTCCTCTTATGTAGTGAACACAAGGCAGAGATGAACTAATACTCCAGTCACATCAAAGAGCTGCAAGCCGAACTTTCGACTTTTGGCACATCGTCTATCATTTCTTAGCCTCAGCAATTCCTTACCATTTTTCTGCTTTAATTTTTCAAGGCACTTTTCAATTTATTATTAGCATTCTTGAGTAGTAGGCATTGTTTTCATCCTTTTTGCATCTCAAAAAAAATGTGGTTAGCTTATGTTTCCATCAGTTGACATTCAGTTCAGTCACTCAGTCGTGTCCAACTCTTTGTGACCCCGAGAACTGCAGCACTCCAGGCCTCCCTGTCCATCACCAACTCCTGGAGTCACCCAAACCCGAGTCGGTGATGCCATCCAACCATCTCATGCTGTGTCATCCCCTTCTCCTCCTGCCCTCAATCTTTCCCAGCATCAGGGTCTTTTCAAATGAGTCAGCTCTTCACATCAGGTGGCCAAAGTATTGGAGTTTCAGCTTCAGCATCAGTCTTTCCCATGACATCCAGGACTGATCTCTTTTAGGATGGACTGGTTGGATCTCCTTGCAGTCCAAGGGACTCTCAAGAGTCTTCTCCAACACCATGGTTCAAAAGCATCAATTCTTCGTTGCTCAGCTTTCTTTATAGTCCAACTCTCACATCCATACATGACTACTGGAAAAAACATAGCCTTGACTAGATGGACCTTTGTTGGCAAAGTAATAGCTCTGCTTTTTAATATGCTGTCTAGGTTGGTCATAACTTTCCTTCCAAGGAGTAAGCATCTTTTAATTTCATGGCTGCAGTCACCATCTGCAGAGATTTTGGAGCCCAGAAAAATAAAGTCAGCCACTGTTTCCACTGTTTCCCCATGTATTTGCCATGAAGTGATAGGATCAGATGCCATGATCTTAGTTTTCTGAATGTTGAGCTTTAAGCCCACTTTTCACTCTCCTCTTTCACTTTCATCAAGAGGCTTTTTAGTTCTTCTTCACTTTCTGCCATAAGGGTGGTGTCATCTGCATATCTGAGGTTATTGATATTTCTCGCAGCAATCTTGATTCCAGCTTGTGCTTCCTCCAGCCCAGCGTTTCTCATGATGTACTCTGCACGTAAGTTAAATAAGCAGGGTGACAATAGACAGCCTTGACATACTCCTTTTCCTATACGGAACCAGTCTGTTGTTCCATGTCCAGTTCTAACTGTTGCTTCCTGACCTGCATACAGGTTTCTCAAGAGGCAGGTCAGGTGTTCTGGTATTCCCGTCTCCTTCAGAATTTTCCACAGTTGATTGTGATCCACACACTCAAAGGCTTTGGCATAATCAATAAAGCAGAAATAGATGTGTTTCTGGAACTCTCTTGCTTTTTCGATGACCCAGCAGATGTTGGCAATTTGATCTCTGCTTCCTCTGCCTTTTCTAAATCCAGCTTGAACATCTGGAAGTTCACGGTTCACGTATTGCTGAAGCCTGGCTTGGAGAATTTTGAGCATTACTTTACTAGCATGTGAGATGAGTACAATTGTGCGGTAGTTTAAGCATTCTTTGGCATTGCCTTTCTTTGGGATTGGAATAAAAACTGACATTTTCCAGTCCTGTGGCCACTGCTGAGTTTTCCAAATTTGCTGGCATATTGAGTGTAGCACTTTCACAGCATCATCTTTTAGGATTTGAAATAGCTCAACTGGAATTCCATCGCCTCCACTAGCTTTGTTCGTAGTGATGCTTCCTAAGGCCCACCTGACTTCACATTCCAGGATGTCTGGCTCTCAGTGAGTGATCACACCATCATCATTATCTGGGTCATGAAGATCTTTTCTGTATAGTTCTTCTGTGTATTCTTGCCACCTCTTTTTAATATCCTCTGCCTCTGTTAGGTCCATAGCATTTCTGTCCTTTATTGAGCCCATCTTTGCATGAGATGTTCCCTTGGTATATGATTTTCTTGAAGACATCTCTAGCCTTTCCCATTCTATTTTTTTCCTCTATTTCTTTTCATTGATCACTGAGGAAGGCTTTCTTATCTCTCCTTGCTATTCTTTGGAATGCTGCATTCAAATTAGTATATCTTTCCTTTTCTCCTTTGCTTTTCACTTCTCTTCTTTCCACAGGTATTTGGAATGGCCTCCTCAGACAGCCATTTTGCCTTTTTGCATTTCTTTCTCTTGGGGATGGTCTTGATTCCTGTCTCCTGTACATGTTACAAACCTCTGTCCATAGTTCATCAGGCACTCTATCAAATCTAGTCCCTTAAATCTATTTCTCACTTCCACTGTATAATCACCAGGGATTTGATTTAGGTCATTCCTGAATGGTGTAGTGATTTTCCCCAGTTTCTTCATTTTAAGTCTGAATTTGGTCACCAGGAGTTCATGATCTGAGCCACAGTCAGCTGCCAGTCTTGTTTTTGCTGACTGTATAGAGCTTCTCCATCTTTGGCTTCAAAGAATATAATCAATCTGATTTTGGTGTTGACCATCTGGTGATGTCCATGTGTAGGGTCTTCTCTTTTGTTGTTGGAAGAGGGTGTCTGCTATGACCAGTGCGTTCTCTTGGCAAAACTCTATTAGCCTTTGCCTTGCTTCATTCCGTACTCCCAGGCCAAATTTGGCTGTTACTCCAGATGTTTCTTGACTTCCTACTTTTGCATTCCAGTCCCCAATAATGAAAAGGACATATTTTTTGGGTGTTAGTTCTAGAAGGTCTTGTAGGTCTTCATAGAGTCGTTCAACTTCAGCTTCTTCAGCATTACTTATTGGGGTGTAGACTTGGATTACCGTGATATTGAATGGTTTGCCTTGGAAATGAACAGAGATCACTCTGTCGCTTTTGAGATTGCATCCAAGTACTGCATTTCGGAATCTTTTGTTGACTATGATGGGTACCCCATTTCTTCTAAGGGATTCCTGCCCACAGTAGTAGATATAATGGTCATCTGAGTTAAAGTCACCCATTCCAGTCAGATCAGAGTACTGGTTTGGATATATGAGGTATGTGTTTGGGGCTTCCCCAGTAGCTCAGCTGGTAAGAATCCACCTGCAATGCAAGAGACCCCGTTTCAATTCCTGGGTCAGGAAGATCCCCTGGAGAAGGGATAGGCTACCCACTGTAGTATTCTTGGGCTTCCCTGCCGGCTCAGCTGGTAAAGAATCCACCTGCAGTGTGGGAGACCTGGGTTCGATGCTGGGGTTGGGAAGATCCCCTGGAGAAGGGAATGGCTACCCACTCAGTGTTCTGGCCTGGAGAGTTCCATGGTATATGTATGGGCCGTCCTGGTGGCTCAGACAGTATGTGTTTGGTAGTGGGGTGGAGAGTGGTTAACAAGAGGAAAGTACAGGTGAAATTTAATCCCAGAGATTTTCATATGTGTCATATTATTTTATGTCCTCTGATAGAGTACTTTGCTTTAACTTTGTACACCAAATTAATTGACTGGTTCATAAGTTATTTGATATTATACTTGCTTGGAAGGTGCAAGGCCCTAGACAAGCGCGTCTCGGTCTTATCTGATTTTGTCTAATCCTTCGGGTCCTGTGGCAGGTAGGAGTGAAGGTGGGAGGTGGAGGAGAGAGGGTCAGAAGTGTGAGACTGCAAGTACCAAATCCATCTCCGGTGGAGAGGACGAGGCTTCTGAATAACTCTGCCTTACAACTTGGCCACAGTGTGTGAACCGAGGGAAACTATAGAAAATTCTTCAAGCCTCCTCTTGCAGTCATCAACCGTCTCAGGA
This sequence comes from Cervus canadensis, assembly GCF_019320065.1. Taxonomy (NCBI): domain Eukaryota; kingdom Metazoa; phylum Chordata; class Mammalia; order Artiodactyla; family Cervidae; genus Cervus; species Cervus canadensis. The sequence continues at coordinate 56,166,027 of NC_057404.1, forward strand.
AACAGACTGCTTCAGTCATTGTTTCCCTTCTAGAAGCAAGATGACTAGAAGAAAGTTGAAGTTTCCCTCTAATTGCTCTCCCCATAGCTTTTGAGGGGTAAGGCCTAGAGTACCCTGCCAGCCAGTGAGAGTCACACCTGGGGTTAAAAAAAAAAAAAGGACTTGTGTTCCTGCATTCTGAGGTCATAGATTCAATTTTAATTTGATTTAAAATGTGTTTCTCTAAATAACAATTTTTACATTGTAAGACAGATGACATTTTGATCCTGCATGATATATTTCTATTCAAAGGGCTATAAAGCTGAAAAGTATTGACTATAAAGTTATTGGTAATACCGTATCTATTATTTCTATGAAAAGATAATACATATATTTTCCCTAGGAGTGAAGGTATATTTCCCATTTCTATATCAGGGCATCAGAGGAAAGCAATTTCCTTGAATCATTGCTTTCCATTTCTTTCACTTCACTGACCAGTCATGGAGGTTTGAATCCTAAATCTAACGTTGGAAGTTTGCTACAAGTTCCAAAGAATTTGCTAAATAGGTTTCAAATGTTAGTCCTTTGTGCCTTGGGAATAAAGAATTAAAAGAAGAGTGATGGTTACTTTTATAGTAAAAACTTGGCACAAAATAAAACAGATTTTTTTCTTTCTCTTTTTTCCATGTGCTTACCTAAAACAATAAATGTGTGGGTGATTACCCCTGAGTTTTTCCAACAACCTCAAGGAAGTTTACTGGCACGGACAATGTGCTTTTTAAGAAGATCACTATAAACATTGATTTCAATTCAACTATTTTTTAAAGTTATCCTGGGACAAATCTGGTGCAAAGAAACATGAACAATACAAAAGAAACATGAACCCTAGGCTCTCTCTTTCTAGTCGTCTGTGACCTCTGTACTGTCTGGCCATTCTTTCCTAGCTCTTCCTCCTCTACCTACTTGGAGTCTGCAAGGCACTGTCCTTAAAGTGTCACTGTCCTTGGAACAAGCCTTTTGTCTTCTTTGTCTACACCCTCTCTCTAGGTATTGTGGGTTGAATGGTGGCCCCAAAGAGAGATGTCAACATGCTAATTCCCAGAACTTGTCAGTGTTACCTTATTTTGGAGAAGGGGTCTTTGCAGATGTGATTAAATTAAGGAATTTGAGATGAAGAGATCATCCTGACTTATTCAGATGAGCCCTAATAATGACAAATGACAAATGTCCTTATAAGAGAAACCTAAGGGAGGGACTCTGTGGTGGTCCAGTGGAGTCTGGACTCTGCACTCCCAATGCAGAGTGGCACAGATTCGATCCCTGGTTGGGGACCTAAGATCCTCTATGCTCTACAGCATGGCCTAAATGAATGGATTTTAAAGAATAAAAAAAAAAAAGGGAAACATACGGGAGATTTTACAGACAGAAGAGGAAGTGATATGACCAAAGAGATAGAGCTTGGAGAGGTGTAGCCAGAGGCTGCAGTCAAGGACTGCTGGCAACGCCAGAAACGAGAAACAGTGAGGACTGGACTCCCCCCTGCGCGCTCCAGAAGACGCGCTGCCCTATAGACACCTTGCCTGTGGACCTCTGGCCTCCAGATCGAGAGAATACGTTTTTGTTGTGTTAAGCCACGAGTGTGTACTCAGCTTGTTACAGCATCCAAAGGAAATGAATAAGCTAGAAAATCCCATCTACTTCTCATCTTCAAATTCCATCTATACATTTCAATTCCCAATCCTCACTGTCCTCTGCGGGCCACACTCTGCATCCAACTGTTGTTTCACGTCTGCACGTGGACATCAAATAGACACCTCAAACTTAGTACGGCCAACAGAATTCTTGATTTCTATCTTCTGCATCCACAAATCTGTGTCCTTGTCTTCCCTGTCAATAAATGTCGCTATCATCTCAGGCTTAGAGCTTAGGTCTAACTATGCTATGGCTCCAGCAAAGAACTTACGCATCATGCTTGATTCTTTTCCTCTGAACCCCATCTACCTAATTCCTAGATGGACCCTCTTGGCTACCATTTCTCCATTGTCTCTGACCTATGTTTCTGTTGTAGCCTTCTAATTTTCTCCCTGCCTCTACTCTTCTCTTTCCACAAAAACCAGTGTAAACTTCCTACAGTGTAGCTCATTTCTTATCACTCTCTGCCTGAGATGTTCCAGTAGCTTCCCACTGCACTTAGAAAATATCCAAATTTCTTACCTTGGCCAACAGCAGTGGTGCTCAACTAGAGGCTATTTGGCTCCTCACAACCCTGAAAACATTTGGCAATTTCTGGAGACCTGTTTGGGTTGCTGCGACTAGGGAGAGCCTACTGGAGTCTAGAGGATAAAGCCCAGGAATGCTGCCAAATATCTTGCATTGTATAAAATACAACAAAGAATTATCTGGCCTCAAATGTCAGTAGTGCCAAGGTTGAGAAACCCTGCCGTATAGAGTCCACATGAGCTGATACCTACCTTCTACTGCTTGATTTCCCTTTCTTTCTCTGTGTGTGTGTGTGTGTGTGTGTGTGTGCGTGCGTGCGTGCGTGCGTGCATGCTCAGCCAATTCTCAACTATGCTAAGCTTATTCCCATCTCAGAGCCTTTGGATATGCTCTCCTCTGGGTTGCAACATACTTTTCCTAGATCTTTGCATTTCTGTATCTTGCTTATGCAGGTATGAATTCTAATACTACTTCCTCAGAGAGGCACTGCCCATCTAAAGCAGCCCACACCATCCTAGCCCCAGTTGCTCTACTGCACTAACCTGTTTTTACCTTCTATATTGCTCTTATTGGTAACTTATTTTATATTTTATGAGTTTATTGTTCTCTTCTTCCCTCTAAAATTGCAAACTCCTCTAGGGTCTTTCATGTTTGCTTCTGTCTGCCTGCATCTAGAGCAGCACCTGGCACAGAGTGAGTGCTTAATAGATATTCATCAAATCAAATGTAAAGCAACAGAGGATAGTTAAATAACCCATACAATGTTTGGTCCCAAAAGTGATGCAGTGAGTCACCAAGAAGGCAGGCTTATTTCTAAGCCCTCATCAGTTTCTAGTATATGGCTCTTGGGATATTATTTTCATTTAAGTCTTAACACCACTGACAGAATGAGAAGCTAGGGCCTTGTTTGTGGAAAAGATGTTATTTTACTTTTGAATCTATTGTTCTGAAGACAGATCAGGCTTTCACGTAGTGGATGACTGGTAATCAGTTGTTAATGTGATTGTATATTTTAAAGCATCCACATAGAATCGATGAATGAATCCCTGAGAGCAGAGACCACTGAGGGATAGCTTTCAGAGAGAAAAGCCAAAGAGGGAACCTATGGTTAGGAACAGAGGAGAAAGGAAAGTCTTCAAAGGAAATAGAGAAAAACTGATCAGAAAAGTAAGAGGGAAAAAAAGTCTCAGAAGCCCCAGTCATGGAGTAACAGAAGACAGTAAGTATATAAAGAAAGCATTGTTAATGCATTTTTGGAATTTTATGCTTTTGTCTTGGGGTGCATTCTCCTTTCATTAATCAGTGAACAGCAAAAATTTTTCTGGCAATGCAAAAATAAACTTAGATATAAAATATCTACAAAGACGGTAATGAATATATTCACTTCTTACTTTAAAAAAAATAAACTCTGCTATGAAATTTCCATAAATTGTAAAAGGTTTCAGGATAATCCTCAGATCCTTAATTTTTCTATTATGTATTTTACTTATTATGGGAAAACTTCTGCATTTCTAATAGTGCCAAAGTGTTGGAAATAGAAGTCATTTTTTCTCCCTTTCATCCTGTGTTGAGTGGTTGAGAAATCAGTTAGGGAGATTGGCAAAATTAAGAACTGGCAAGATCTTCCATCTGCCTCAAACTGATCCAGTCATGTTTCCATGTTTGGAAGTGGTTTCTTGGGCTTATCCACATTTTGTTGGCAGGTCGTATCTTTGGAGAATGACAGGCACTTTTCTCCCTACCACCCGTTAGCCATGATCCCGGCCTTGAGGAATGCAAACTGTCTGTAATGTCCAGAATCTGAGGGCAAATAAACTGAGGACCGAGAGAAATTGTGGGTACAGCCACTGAGTGAGCACTTACTTCATCGCAGGCACATATTATTGACTTGCCTTGTGACAATGTATTTTGTCCCGTCATATGAAAACGGAAATTAAAGCGAGGACATACTTGAAAGTCAGGTAGAGAATAAGAGTTAAACATGTCTGAGAATGAATTCAGTTATTTCCTTTGATTCTAAGAAAGAAGCACTTCTATACCACCTTTAATGAGAGAGTCATTCTGATCCTGAAGTCAGATACTTTCCACAAGGCATCCTGGGCAGAGATCTATCCTATCAGATGATCACAGTGAGTATACAGACAGTAGTTTCTGTCCTACAAAAGCATATTTTCATCTAGGAACAACTAAGCTTTAATCCTATCTACAATTTCAAAGATGGGGTAATTCATTTAAGTGCATATTCACACACGTTAGCAGACTAAGAAATCATTTTGCCTGACTTACTGATGTATATTATTTGTAATTGCTATTTCAATGCTTAATATATCTACAATAATAAGGACAGCTTATCACATTTGGATTTTCATGTCTTTAGACCTGGTCCCAAAACTTATTTTTAAGTTTTGCATCTTTACGTTTCTTTAAACACCAGATTTTACTTATTCTATTAATTGATCAAATACACACAGAAATGAGGATCAACCAACTTTTAAAGATTAGTATTATTAGTATGTTGTTATAATTTATTCTATGATCTATAAAACCTTTATTGCAGGGGTATATCCCCAGACCCACTGACCTAACAACTTGCATTAAGCTTTTAACAAAGGTCTGGAAAACCTGTTATTCATCTTTGAGTACTGCCTGCAGGTGGAGGCAGTAGCATAGAGGTTGGAGCTGTCCTGGAGACATTCCATCCTTGAAATGGGACTCCTTCTGCTCAGCCACGGGCTGGGCGAGGCGTGGCTCTCACTGAGCGGGGAATGCCAATTCTCGGGATGTGCATGGCCTGTGCTTAGGAGGAGGACTTCCCATGAAAACCATCCCCTAGGTTTTTTGACTCTTCTCAACCTAATTCTAGAATATGGAGCAAGTGACAATGAAAGTCTGTTAGGGATAAATTGGAGGCAAGGAAAAAAAAAAGAAAATCACCTGAGGAAACCTTCAGATTTTATGTATTAGGGTTCCATTCTTATTCTCTTTCTCCTTCCCACCTTTCTTTCCTCCCTCTGTCCATCATCTCTATTTGCATTTCCTTCTTCCTTCCTCTCTCCCATTTGATTTTTCATTAATCTTTGTTAGTTTTTCATGAAGAAGATCTGTGGTAAAGCCATTCATTTACTCACTCAACAGACAGTAGCTACTCTCTGTTAGACACTGGGCTAGAGGTACATATGCTTTTCCAAATAAGGAAATTCCTTCCTTTAGGGGACTCATAGTCCAAATGGGTCACAGACTAGAAAGTTAACCTTTATGGCAGAATGGTGCCCCAGGTGCTAGCTGGGACTTTCTAACCCCTTGAGATCTGGTGAAGATTAGACGCACGTGATTCCCTTGTCATGTCCATCTGAAGGCCAAAGAATGTGCCAAGAGTCCCAAAGGCCCCAAATGCCCCAAAAGAGCATTTGGAGTGGACTGTGCTCTGATTTCCTGACTTCTGATGTACTCTGCATCTTGTAGCAGTTTCTTTCTCTCTGTCCTGACATAAACCCAAGCTTGGGTCGCAATTCCTTCTCTTCTCCTCTCCCTCTCCCTATCTGCCTCTCCTCCTCCCACACAAAGCCATCATGAAAACAAAACTGATAATATGTTTCAAAACTTGAACTGAGAGTTTTGGGGTCGTGGGAGAACGCAGCAGTAAACCTCAAATGGCACAGGGCACATTCCTGTGTGGGTCTGCCGTCCCCGAGCACCGGAACGAACGTCCCCTGTCTGTTTCACCCCGCGCAGGGCCGCACTCCTGCCGTCTTCTCCCACACCGTACTCCCCACTCCCCCGCAGGCCGCCCCTGCCGCCGAGCTCTCCCGCCCCCACACTCCGACTCTGCGGTGCTCTTGCTGTCTGTTGTGCAGAGTCGTTCTACTCCTTGCAGGCAGGTCAAATCCGGGCAGTTTGCTCCTACCTAAATCCACCCTGATGCTCAGGCTAGGGGCTTTCCATCATAGAGAATCCACTCTCTGTCCTCCTTACAGAAGGCAGTTGTGGCTGCACAGTTTTCCCCTCCTTCCCATGCACTGATTCACTTAGACATCCTTTCAGCAGCATTTGCTGGACGTCTGCTATGTATCAGGTACCATTTTAGATCCTGGGAATAAAAGTGTGTAAAAGAGAGGCACGGAGGTCCTGTCCTCTGTGGATTTACGTCCCTGGCGGTATGACAGGATGCTATGAAGAGAGGGGGTGGGATTACAGATCAGAAGACGCCAGTGTGGCAGGACAAGCTGGGTTGATCTAGGTGGATCCTAGGATGGCGGCTCAGACAGAGGGACTGGGTGACAAGGCTGTGAAGTTCTTCACCAGCCATTCAGGCTGCTGGTATGAAAAGGGAAACAGAAAACGTGGTTTCTTTACATCACCTCTCCCTCTCGCTCCCATACCTCGATACTCAAGCAGTATGTTTCAGGCAGGGAGAAAAGGCGGACTGTTTGCGTTTCAGGGTGGAGTCGACAGCTAGGACAGGCCTGCATTGGTCTCTCTCGCCAGAGGCTAGGTCCCTGGAGCACAGCTCCCTCCTTACCTGGGCAGACCCTGGGTAAGGGGGGAACTTCTCTGCAGTCTCCCCCCTACAAAGGGAGCCAGGGTATGACTGGAAGGTCGGGTCATAAAAGAGCTGTGGGATTTAGGATTGGACCCCAGGGCTGCTGCTGGGTCACATGGAACATTTATGCAAAACTAAAAAAAAAGAAAAAAAAATTGCCACTTCTTCTGGGATGATACAACCCAAATATAGGGGGCAGGGCTTGGAAAATGAACCATCTCCCCAAACAGTTCCCTTTGGGCAGGGTGCAATCTGAACAAATGGTGGCCTGCTTTGTCCTGGGTTGTTCAGATTCTGTAAATTTATAAATGGATGAAGTTCTTCTAGGACCTGAGTCCACTGAGTCCACATGTAGTGGAAGAGTGGGTCCTTCCTTACAAGGCTCTAAATGATTAGTTAGTAACATGGAAGTGTTTAAGGATGTGTACCTCGCAATGGATACATCTTTTTCCTCCTTCTTATCCACTTATTTAAAAATAACAGTAACAATGGGTAGCTTTACTGAGCATGCTTGACAGCTTTCAGACACTGTGTTATATTGTTTACAAAGATTAAGTCAATGAATTCTTAGACTAACCCTGTAATTTAGGTGGGTATTATTAATCCCGTTTAATGTTGAACTAGTAAGTGGTTTCTAACTTAGAGCCCATTTTAACTCTCATTTTATCCTGGCTCTTCCTTTTTTCCTCCTTTCCTTTCCTCTTTTTCTTCTCTCTCTCTCTGTCCTCTCACTCTCCCTCTCTCTCTCCGGGGGACAAAAATCTTTCAGAGGAACCATATGAATAAGGTATTCCTTGAGTTTCCTGATACCTCAACAATTGACCTTTCAGCTTTAACATTCCTAGACACTGGGCTTTCTAAACAAATAGCTTCTCTTTGTTGTTTGCTCCCCTTTGGGTTTGCTTCAGAGCCGGGATTCTGAAAATCCTGGCTGCAGGGTTTCCACACCTAACCCTTGAAGGGTGGTAATGCATTTCAGCACACAAACAAGAAAACAGACCTCCGCTCTGTCCTCAGCCTGAGGCTCTGTGGCTTCTCTGGCCAGTCCAACTAAGGGCGGAGTGGGGAACCCTCCCATCCAGGGTCATTTCTGGAGAACCATTTGCCATCTGGGAAAAATGAGTATAGCATAGTTATATTCATTTTCTACCTTTCTTTGATAGTTTCTGTACAAAGAACTTCCATGCTTTTCTCCATGTTTTTGGCGTGAGTGTGAGCGACAGTGCTTGGTTCTGCCCAGATTTTTGCGACCCCATGGACTGTAGCCGCCAGGCTTCCCTGTTCATGGAGTTTTCCAGGCAGTAATAGTAGAGTGGGTTGCCATTTCCTACTCCAGTGGGTCTTCCCAACCCAGGGATTGAACCTACATCTTTTACGTCTCCTGCACTGGCAGGCGGGGGGTTTTTTGCTTTTTGTTTTTTTTTTAATAAATCATTGCACCACCTCTATATAATTCTGTTAGTTATTAGCCATCTCCTCAAGAAATCATAAGATATGTAGCATTTTAAGTAAAGCTTATAACACCGGAGCCTCTGTGGTGGTATTCCCTTTGACTTGGCTTTGAAAAACTTTCTACTTTACAAGAAATATAGAGTCTACTTAAAACGTAGACCTCTCTATACACCTTTAACTTTCTTAGAGAATGTGACATAATGAGGATCAACAGTAATCCATAAAATGTCTAATTTTGGTGGAAAATATGTAACATCCAATATATTAACGTCCAAATAAGATAGCCTAATGTTCTTGGTTATTGGTTTCCAGAGACTGTTGAACATTTCCTTGTTTGGCCTTGGAGGAATTTGCTCGGGATTTCAGCCTGGCCCTTGCTGAAAGACTGCAGATTTAGAACAAAGCAAGCTGGCTAAGAACAAAGCAAATAGTGAAAATGAAAGTAAGAGATCTTGAGCCCAAGGCTTAGTGTGTGTTCTTTAAAGAAGGAAGAAATTGCCGCAGGGGTCAGGAGAAAGTCACTGGTGGCCCCTGAACTTACTAATGTCAATCAGACCTCCCGTTCCAGATAGATAAACAATGACCAGAAGTGAAACGTTTCACTGTGAGAGTTACAGCAGCGTCCTGGCTTCACTGAGATGTCTCTTCTATCAGAGGTTATTTCACCATTGGGCATACAACCATGTCCCCTGATGCTGACATTCCTAAATCAGTAGGGAAAGTGAATGACAGACTTTCCAGATTGAAGCCCAGACTTTGGAAGATCACAGCTAAGAAAGCATGCTTAGCCAGTTCTGGCGTCATTTAGTAACATTTCTAACCAAGGTCCAGTGCTGGAGAGAAGGAAAGGGACCAGGTTTATATGAGTTTGCTGAGGTTAAAAGAGTAGTGTCAGGACTTGCCTGGTGGTCTAGCGGCGGGTGCTTGGGTTCAGTCCCTGGTTAGGGTACTAGAGCTGGCACAGCCAAAAAAAAAAAAAAAAAAGAGCAGTGTCTTGTACTTAGTCCTAGGGTTAGTTTAGGAAACGACAGGGTCCTACTTTCAAAGATCATGAAATATATATTGATTTGCCACAGGTAGAGAAGAATTTAAAGCTTCAAATATTTGATGTTATCAGGGAACTCTGCTCAGCGTTACGTGGCAGCCTGGATGGGAGTGGACTTTGGGGGAGAAGGGATACATATATATGTATGGCTGAGTCCCTTTTCTGTCTACCTGAAACTATCACAAGATTGTTAATTGGGCACAGTCCAATACAACATAAAAAGTTTAAAAAAGAAAACAAAAACCAAATATGTGATATTACTGGGTTTATTTTCTCCTCTGGGTTTGATCCCTGGGTGGGGAAGATCCTGTGGAGAAGGCAATGGCAACCCACTCCAGTACTCTTGCCTGGGAAATCCCATGGATGGAGGAGCCTGGTGGGCTATGGTCCCCGGGGTCACAAAGAGTCAGACATGACTGAGTGACTTCACTTTCACTTTCACCTCTTGAAACTTTTGCAGAGACAAGATCAATATCATTTGAATACTACTGCGTTTCCAAGTTAGTATTCCCAGACCTTTGTGACAAAATAAAAAAGTGAAGAGTGAGAGGAATAAGGAGACTACTCTTCAGTTTATAGTTTAACTTCTATCCATTTGAGAGAATCCAGTTAACTTTCCAGGATGGTTAAAAAGAGGGGCTTGGCTCATTAGTTGACCTCAAGGGCCCGTGCACCTCTTAAATTCATTGCTAATATGAACACAACACTCTATCTCTGATAGGCTACCACAATTTTAGCATCTCCTATGCTACAGAGGTAAACTTTAGACCAAGGTCCCAATGTAGTATTATCTTCACTTTTCTGTTATATTAAATTGAACTGTAAGTCCCTGAATTGCTGGGTGGATAGCTCATTGTACTTTGAAAACATTCTATATGGCTACAAAAATGCATGAGGCCAAAAAAAATTTTTGTACTGTCTTTTAAACCACTTACATGTGTCATGTTTAAAATGAAAAATGCAGTTATATGGAATAAACAGTTCTCTCCAGATTGTATTAAAAGGTTTATGTGATCAACTAATAGTGCTTTTACTGCCCTCTACTGCCTTGAGGAGAACACGGGATTTGGAAAGCCTAGACTTAGATCTGAGTGGGGAAGGTCAGCTTTTCATTTATGGTCATTGTTACTAATGCTCGCTGGCATATTCCAAGCGTAACACTACCTAACTTAGAAAATCTCAACAATGGAGTAGGCAATGGCTTGAAACCAAACAAGCACTGTGTTCTTGTGAGTCAGTATTTTCTAAAGTCTTCTCAGGTTTTATTAAGTTCTGGGTGTTCTTTCTTCAAGATTACTAATACCTGGAAGTAGCTGTTTATTTAGAAGAGGATTACAGGGTGTTTTTTAAAAACAGATCAGTTATCTTTTAAAACATGAAAAAATTAGTAGAAATGGCAACAGAAGTGATTCACTAATAGATGAAAACTTTCTGTGTGAGTGAAGCGTAATAGAATTGCTTTGTGGTGATGTTCTATTGTTTGCATCTTAATATTGGGTGCGTAACATAAGAAAAACTATGAGTGATTTTTATAGTTTCAATTATACCATCATTACTTTTAATTAACAATATTAGGTGACATTTCTGTTCATTCTCTAGAGCCTCTGTTTAATAATGATAACAAAAGAACATTGACATTCATGCAGTTTCCTGGAGATGTGCTTGTAATTGTATTCATTACTCACCTAACGGAAGCATTTACCTGAAATCTCATCACCCCTGAGATATAAATTATCAGCGGATTTCATTCACTTAACAATTATATGTCAAATGTCTACCATGTACCAGGCACAGACTCTTGGATGAGTAAATTGAATTTCTGACTTGAGGTGGTCAACAGTTTAGTGAAAGCAAAGTGTGTTATTGAGACATTTCCACAGACTGCGCTTCTGTCTGTGTCAGCCTGGAGTTCCAGAGTTTCATTACTTCCCATCAGGATCCAGGGCACGAGTGACTAATTCTGTCGTGCAGTACTCCCCACTAAAAACTCCTTGTTTTTCACTAAGAAAAACAAGAATGGATTTTGCATCTTCATTTTTTTTAACCTTATTTTTTTCACTTCATTCTTATTCCTTTTAATAACTTGATACCTCCTTTGGAGAAGATGTATGCATGCATCTATCCTAACTCACCAAACACAAATGTCTTTGTAAATAATAAACAGATAAATATACTTCTAAGTGCAGATAACCTTATTTTATTGTTATAAGTTGAGAGGAGTTGTAGTAGAAAACCGACCCTGCTATATCCAATTACTGCCAAAACAGAGAGTTACAGATCCAACATTCCAGAACCAAGGTAAATGATTTTGGTAAATGATTCTGACATTTAACTGGCTGGGAGTCAATAAACCTATTTAGCAAGTTAGTTTATTTGGTTACCATGAGTGTGTTTTGAAAACACAAGGAATACTGAAGGGGCTTTGCTTAAATCTTCAAATGCCATGTAAGGAATACTCAGGAATACATATAATACTCAGAAATACATATAAGGAAAACATATAAGGAATACTCAGGCTACATATAAGGAATACTCAGGAATACATATAATACTCAGAAATACATATAAGGAATACTCAGAAATACATATAAGGAATACTCAGGCTCCATGTTGAATACTTAGATAAATCTTTCCCTTTTGTTATGGTTAAGGTAGGCATTTAGTTATCCTGGCTTCAAAAGATCTCCAGGATTGAGCTGATGAGGTCACAATGTAAGACGTGCAATGGGGGCCTTGGGTACCTTTCCATATTTATGACCTCTGAATGACAACCCCAGACTTCTTGAGCATCTTAGCCAAGCCCGGCCTGTCTCTATATTTGGCCACCTGTGTCTCCCAGTGTGGACACACAGTGGCCCTCTATCTGGGAGACTTCTTTCGGCCTCTCTCACCCTGCAGTCAGCATGGTTCTTCAGCTAGCTGAATCACAGGAACACAGAGGGAAGTGTACTGTTTACATGCTGTTGACTGGCACTTAACCAAATACCCAGTTGATGTAAACCAGTCGAAACTAAGGAATATTTTAAGAGCAAGTTCTGTACATTGTTTTTATAAAAAAGAAACATTGTGAAATTTTAGGGGGCAATAATGAATCACCCCTTTTAATTTCTGAACCAATTAAGAGATGGACCAGAGTAAGATGGAGCTAGAAAAAAAAAAAATCAGTTTAATTATTGGTAAAGTTGGCCTGGAGAACATGGTTTGAGCCACATTGGAGTTTCTATAGGTTCCCTTCATCTTGGAAGTATGTGCAAGTGCAGAGAAATCTGTTCTACCTAGAAGAGTTACAGGTGCTCTTTATCTCCTTGCCAATAAATGAATGAATGAAGCAACCAATCAAAAAAGTTATTTCTGCTTTCCTCAGAGGAACTTGCATACAAATTCCAGAGTACATGGAATCTTTTAATTTGTTTTGATTCTCAGTGACCCCTTGCCTCTCTGGACTTGCTGGCTACTAGCTCAGCACTCTCAGAGGAGGCAGAAAGCTGCAGTGGCTTTCAGGCTGAGCACCTCTGGTGCCAGGGAGAGGTCCTGTTAGCTCCTTTCCCACTTCCTCCTCTGTCTTCATCTTAAGATACAGCATGTCATTTTCTGGTGGGAAGGTGGATACATTTGATTTCTGAGATCTGCTCAGCGCCTCAGGCCAGCTGTTTTGGCTCAAGTAGGATTAATTTAAACACCAGCTCTGGTTTAGTAGCTTATTATTAATCAATCAACAGATGTTTATTGTGTGCCTTTTAAGCAAAGCAAAGAAAAATGTAAAACAAATCCATGACTCTTAAGAACTGGGAGCCACATCCTGCTGATGGTTATGTTATGCCAGTGTTTCAAGACAGCAGAGGATTGAAATGCCTAACTCGCACAGTCTACCTTCCTTTTAGGCTTTAATTTCAGATTATCAATTTTAGTCACAGTAAATGTAGAGTGGAAAATCTGACGTTGACCTGAGGCTAATAGTACTTCCTTTTAGGGAACTAACATGTTTTAAGTTAGGCTAATACAGCACTTCCTTTAGGAAATTAAGATTTATTAGATTAAAGTTAATTGGCCTCTGGTGATGGGCCTCCTGACTCACCCGTTTACAGACAAGAAAGCTGGCAACAAGAGCAGAGGCCGGCTGACCCTACTGGGGGAAAGTTTGCTTACTTCCCAGATCCTGAAGCACAAGTGAGCCACTGTCCGTGAGCATAGCCCATTCAAACCAGTAAGAGAAAGGACTGGCTATCACTAACTTTACAATTCAGTGACCTTCCTCCTTGGAAAAACGATGGCTCGTAGCTTTCAGGCTCTTGACCAATCAGGTTAGCTCCCTTTCCAGGGGAAAAGTGACAGGAGACATCTAGAAGTGTCATATTGTTCCACCTGAGGGGGGGAATGAAATTTCCCTCTTTTAAGAAAGAATGAAAAGGGGAATGAAGGGGTCCCCAGTACCAAATTATTCTACAGGGGCAGACTTCACAGCGCAGTCCCAGTGACCATCACAGTGCTCTGCAGATTGCCCTGAACACAGCTGCACATTTATATGTAGAACACTCTTTAATTTCTTAAGAAATTCTGATATAAGAATTATCTTAGCTTCTGATGGAGACCCTCATCAGAACAAAGAAGACAGAATAATAGTTACCATTCATACAGAAAGAGATTTAAGCCTACAAACAAAATCTGATCTCCTTATGTTTCCCATTTGGGAAAATAAAACCTTTTATTTATTTTTTTCTTCCCCCTCCCCCTCTCAAAGTGTGGGAGCTAATTTGAAATAACCCATAAGGAAGCCTAGCGAATCTGTCTCTTGTGTTTGATTCCAATTTCTTTCCATCACTGTAGCATTCCTCTCCTAGGGTTGTTGTCAGGTTTAAAGAGGTATCATACATGAAAATGTTTAACCCATTACCAAACATTTTAAGTCATATATCTCTGGTTTTGTATCCTGGCTCTCTCATGTCCTAGCTCTGTGACCTTGGCAAAGCCACTACAGTCTCTCTGAGGCTGAGTTTATTTTCATCTCGGAGTGAGTGCTTATTAATCTCAGTGCCTTCCCTTCAAACATTAGAAATGAATTAGATATCATAGAATTAGAAATATATATTTTGTAGGCTTGGTCATTCCTGTTTGCCGCCTGCTTTGCCTCCACGTCCACACCATTATATTTGCAGGCAGCAAATGTAGCAGAAAATATTTGAATGTTTGAGTGAAATAGTCATGGGTTTGAGTTTCTGTTCTGCTGTTCATGAGCTATGTGACCATGGGTAAATGATTCAGAAGATCACATCTTTTTTACTGTGCTAAAAGATGTTATCACAGTGAGAAGAGAGACCTATATTCAGACTCATATCTGAAAGAAGAGAATTATAGTACCACTATCAGACTTTTCCCTCCTTTTTAGAAAGTAGTTTATACATTAGAGAAGTTTCATGTCTTCAGTGAGTCATTCACTTGTAAGCCATACCCGTGCACTATGTTTGTGCACACACACACACCACACTCACAGAGAGGTCAGCTTCCTTCCAGATTTCTTTGGGAAAGCCCCAGCACGGTGCCAATGATAACTGGCAATTTCTGTTATTGTGATGAGTGAGGATGGGTGAATCCTTATGCCTGTCAGCTTTGGCCAACCACCAAAAAGATTTCCCTTCATCAGACTGTAAATATGTGTCCTGCCAAGTACTTTCCACTGAATTTTTTAAGCTTCACGTTTGTCATTGGAAACTTAACGCCATGTATGCTGAGTTATTTACTGAACTCAGAGTATTATTGGACAAATGCCCGTTCATATCCAAGAAATTCCCTCCTTATAAAAGAACCCACCCTAAATATCCACATTCTCCCCTCCCTTCCTTCATTTTATTTTTTTAAACAAAGTTTTTAATTTTAATTAGGATCAGAACTAAAAGAAACCTAGTTTTGTCCTGAAGTTACATAAAAGTTGTATTGACTACACCCATCACTGGTCTCTGAAGTTATAAGCTAAAAGAACCATACTGAAATAAGCAATCTGCCATCACTCAGACAAAATAAAAATTCTGTGTTGATCTGTTTTCCCAGAAAGGGAAGGCAGGTGTTAAGGTTCCCGTTTTACAGCTGAGGACACTGAGACCCAGCCAGCCACTGGCTTATCTTGGTCACCTGATCTACACTATGGAAAGGAAAATAGAGAATCCGAGTTAAAGTCCAACTCAGTAATTATCATATTTGATCTAAGAAGACAGGCATTTGGCAGCACTTCCAGGGTTTTAGCACCCAAGGGGATGATAGCAGCAGCCCTGGGGCAGCTTTTCTCGGTGGGATGGGATGGGAGAGGCTCACACGGGTGTTGAATCATCAGCGTTCTCATGCACTCGATTCCATTCTTAGGCACCGAGGTGGACTTTTTAAGAGCCAAGTTGTATAACAGATTCTTTTATTATGAATATTCAGTCCACCCATAACTCCCTTCCCCATCCTTGGCCCTCGGCCCAGCAAACACCCAGCCCCAGAATATTGTGTCCAACAGTGGACCGCTTGCCAGATTAGGATTGACTTCCCCTATAGTTCCCTCATCCATAGTTATGACTTCGACTCCCACACCCATCCCAGACAAATTCGTTTAGCTCTGATCCTCTCATTCACCTTCTAGTCCCACCTCAACAATTCAATTGATTTTAAAACATGCCTCAGCTTGAATACTTGCTAACAACATACTCAAATATAATCAGTGTCATTACTGAAACATCTTGGAAACAGAGCTGGGATTTTAGGGTTCTCTCCCCACTGTATTGATTCCCCTTCCTAGATTTCTTTGCTTCTACCAATGACACCACCATACTTACAAATTTGCAGTTGTTATTGATTTCTGCTTCTCTATAAATCCAGTCTGTCACTGAGTCTACAGTTTTGCTTCATATGGTATTTCTTATCACCTTCCTTTGGGTTATTATAAAGTCCAGTCCAGGCTATCATCACTTCAAACGTGCACAACTCTACTGATTTCTCAGTTTCTCTCTCTTCAGTCTTTTCCTCTCCAGTCCATCCTCCATGAGTAATAACTTCTCATCACTATTGGGTTATATACAAATGCCTCATCCCGAATTTAAAATTGCCTTTCATGTGGTTTCACCTCACTGTTGTTGCTTAGTTGCTAACTTGTGTTCAACTCTTTGCAACCCCATGAACTGCAGCACGCCTGAGCTTGCTCAAACTCATGTCCACTGAGTCTGTGATGCCATCCAACCATCTCATCCTCTGTTGCCCCTTTCTTCTCTTATCCTCAACGTTTCCCAGCATCAGGGTCTTTTCCAATGAGTCACCTCTTCGCATCAAGTGGCCGAAGTATTGGAGCCTCAGCTTCAGCATTGGTCCTTCCAATGAATATTTACGGTTGATTTCCTTCAGGATTGACTGGTTTTATCTCCTTGTAGTGCAAGGGACTCTCAAGAGTCTTCTCCAGCACCAAAGTTCAAGAGCATCAATTCTTTGGAGCTCAACCTTCTTTATGATCCAAGTCTCATATCCATACATGACTACTGGAAAAACCATAGCTTTGACTATATGGATATTTGTTGACAAAGTGATGTCTCTGCTTTTGAATACACTGTCTAGGTTTGTCATAGCTTTTCTTCCAAGGAACAAATGTCTTTTAATTTCATGGTTGCAGTCACCATACTCACTGATTTTGGAGCCCAAGAAAATGAAATCTGACACTGTTTCCACATTTTCCCCATCTATTTGCCATGAAGTGATGGGACCAGATGCCATGATCTTAGTGTTTTGAATGTTGAGTTTTAACCTAGCTTTTTCACTTTCCTCTTTCACTTTTATGAAGAGGCTCTTTAGTTCCTCTTCACTCTCTGCCATTAGAGTGGTGTCATCTGCGTATCTGAGGTTGTTGATATTTCTCCCGGCAATCTTGATTCCAGCTTGTTCTTTCATCCAGCCCGGCATTTCACATGATGTAGTCTGCATATATGTTAAATAAGCAGGGTCACTATATACAGGCTTGAGGTACTCGTCTTCCAATTTTGAACCAGTCTGTTGTTCCATGTCTGGTTCTAACTATTGCTTCTTGTCCTGCATACAGGTTTCTCAGGAGGCAGGTAATGTGGTTTAGTATTCATGTCTCTTTAAGAACATTCCACAGTTTGTTGTGATCCACACAGTCAAAGGCTTTAGTACTGTCTATGAAGCAGAAGTAGATGTTTGGTTTTTTTTTTATAAATTCCCTTACTTTTTCTATGATCCACGGATGTTGGCAATTTGATCTCTGGTTCCTCTGCCTTTTCTAAATTCAGTTTATACATCTGGAAGTTCTTGGTTCATCTACTGCTAAAGCCTAGCTTAAAGGATTTTGAGCATCATCTTGCTGGCATGTGAAATGAGTGCAACTGTAAGGTAATCTGAACATTCACATCATTAATTCACCTTTATTTTCTTTTTTTTAATTTTTTATTTTTTCATTTATTTTTATTAGTTGGAGGCTAATTACTTCACAACATTGCAGTGAGTTTTGTCATACATTGACATGAATCAGCCATGGAGTTACATGTATTCCCCATCCTGATCCCCCCTCCCACCTCCCTCTCCACCCGATCCTCTGGGTCTTCCCAGTGCACCAGGCCCGAGCACTTGTCTCATGCATCCCACCTGGGCTGGTGATCTGTTTCACCATAGATAGTATACATGCTGTTCTTTTGAAACATCCCACCCTCAGCCTTCTCCCACAGAGTTCAAAAGTCTGTTCTGTATTTCTGTGTCTCTTTTTCTGTTTTGCATATAGGGTTATCATTACCATCTTTCTAAATTCCATATATATGTGTTAGTATGCTGTAATGTTCTTTATCTTTCTGGCTTACTTCACTCTGTATAAGGGGCTCCAGTTTCATCCATCTCATTAGAACTGATTCAAATGAATTCTTTTTAATGGCTGAGTAATATTCCATGGTGTATATGTACCACAGCTTCCTTATCCATTCATCTGCTGATGGGCATCTAGGTTGCTTCCATGTCCTGGCTATTATAAACAGTGCTGCGATGAACATTGGGGTGCACGTGTCTCTTTCAGATCTGGTTTCCTCGGTGTGTATGCCCAGAAGTGGGATTGCTGGGTCATGTGGCAGTTCTATTTCCAGTTTTTTAAGAAATCTCCATACTGTTTTCCATAGTGTCTGTAGTAGTTTGCATTCCCACCAACAGTGTAAGAGGGTTCCCTTTTCTCCACACCCTCTCCAGCATTTATTGCTTGTAGACTTTCGGATAGCAGCCATCCTGACTGGCGTGTAATGGTACCTCATTGTGGTTTTGATTTGCATTTCTCTGATAATGAGTGATGTTGAGCATCTTTTCATGTGTTTGTTAGCCATCTGTATGTCTTCTTTGGAGAAATGTCTGTTTAGTTCTTTGGCCCATTTTTTGATTGGGTCATTTATTTTTCTGGAATTGAGCTTCAGTTTGCTTGTATATTTTTGAGATTAATCCTTTGTCTGTTTCTTCATTTGCTATTATTTTCTCCCAATCTGAGGGCTGTCTTTTCACCTTACTTATAGTTTCCTTTGTAGTGCAAAAGCTTTTAAGTTTCATTAGGTCCCATTTGTTTAGTTTTGCTTTTATTTCCAATATTCTGGGAGGTGGGTCATAGAGGATCTTGCTGTGATTTATGTCGGAGAGTGTTTTGCCTATGTTCTCCTCTAGGAGTTTTATAGTTTCTGGTCTTACATTTAGATCTTTAATCCATTTTGAGTTTATTTTTGTGTATGGTGTTAGAAAGTGTTCTAGTTTCATTCTTTTACAAGTGGTTGACCAGTTTTCCCAGCACCACTTGTTAAAGAGGTTGTCTTTTTTCCATTGTATATCCTTGCCTCCTTTGTCAAAGATAAGGTGTCCATAGGTTCGTGGATTTATCTCTGGGCTTTCTATTCTGTTCCATTGATCTATATTTCTTTCTTTGTGCCAGTACCATACTGTCTTGATGACTGTGGCTTTGTAGTAGAGTCTGAAGTCAGGCAGGTTGATTCCTCCAGTTCCATTCTTCTTTCTCAAGATTACTTTGGCTATTCGAGGTTTTTTGTATTATTTCCATACAAATTGTGAAATTATTTGTTCTAGTTCTGTGAAAAATACCATTGGTAGCTTGATAGGGATTGCATTGAATCTATAGATTGCTTTGGGTAGAATAGCCATTTTGACAATATTGATTCTTCCAATCCATGAACACGGTATATTTCTCCATCTGTTTGTGTCCTCTTTGATTTCTTTCATCAGTGTTTTATAGTTTTCTATGTATAGGTCTTTTGTTTCTTTAGGTAGATATACTCCTAAGTATTTTATTCTTTTTGTTGCAATGGTAATTCACCTTTATTTTCAATGACCTTTCAAACATACCCTCCCACCCTTGTGAGGTCAAACTCTGCACCTCTCAAGAATACACTATGCTTTTTCCTACCACTGTTCTACCATACTTACATTATGAGTCACAGATAGCCCAGCTACATGGTTAAAGGAGCTGGACAAAGAACTGCACATGGAACGATAAATAATTTGGGAGATAGATTCCCACATCTATCTAGCACTAGTACTAGATTGAAGCTGAAGCTCCAACACTCTGGCCACCTAATGTGAAGAGCCAAATAATTAGAAAAGACCCTGATATTGGGAAAGATTGAAGGCAAAAGAAGAAGAGGGCAGCTGAGGATGAGATGGTTGAATGGTGTCACTGACTCAGTGGACATGAATTTGAGCAAACTGTGGAAGATAGTGAAGGGCAGAGAAGCCTGGCATGCTATAGTCCGTGGAGTCACATAGAGTCGGACATGACTCAGCAATTGAACAAGTACTGAAAGGGAGAAAGTGTAACAAGAAGAATGGAGTTTGGGACAGATATGAGAAGAGAAAACTGGGGGTAGTCTGGGGCAAGAAGTTCCTTTCAGAAAGAGCCAGACTTCAAGGGTGGGGATGGACTAGTATATGGATGACAGACAGATATGCAGAATCCAAGACAACCATTCTGAGAAACCTAGTTATACAGACAGTTCCAGGGATAGCTATTATCTCACAGTAGAGTCTAAACATTCAAGTGAAATAAGATTTCCATCCTGGGAAAAGGAGGATGCGTGACAAGGGCAAGAAGAGAGTCCCATTGTAGAAGAGCCAGTGAGTCACAAAGAGGAAGACAAGCAGGAATATAGTTACAGGATTGTTTCTGTAGAACAAGGCAGAAGCTTGTCAAAACTGAGTCACCCAATCAAAACCTACCAGCAAGTAACCCAGTCTTGTGCCTCTGAAACTCAAGGCTAGGAATATGTGTTTCAGAGCCCGAGAGTGAATCTACCATGGTAAATGACTTTGGACTTGAATTTTCTTCTCTTGCCACCAGACTTATGATCCCGCACAAGTTGCTTAGCTTAGCTTTTGTGAGCCTTGATTTCTTTATATATTTGTGTGTTAATTGCAAATGGGTTGCCACTTGCTTCTCCAGGAGATCTTCTTGACCCAGGGATCAAACCCGGGTCTCCCGCATTGCAGGCAGATTCTTTGCCATCTGAGCTACCAGGGAACTTGGGAAAATACGATTTTACAGATTTGGTATGATGATTAAATAAAGTGCCTGCTATGGCACCTATCATTTAATAACAGGCTTGCTGCCCACTGTCAGACCTGCTGAAACTGCGCATGCCCAAGCAAAGGACTGACCTACTGGCTGAGTTGGTGCTAAGCCTGTAGGAGGGATCTAGCCAATCCAGAGGATGGAGAAGAAAGAGCCCAGAAGCAAGAAGCCAGGAAAGGCCACATGCTGGGATGTTTCCCTTCCCCATTCTCCTCTCATTTCTAGCAGTCCTGAACATGACTCATTCTCAACACAAGCCCTCATTTTCTGAGAAGCCAACTCAGTTCTAAGGATTCCTTTGTCCTTTTCGTCCCTTTTCAGGCTTCTTGCTGTACTTGACCCTGTGTGTTGCTACAGTCCCAGTTTCGACATTTCAATTAATCCCTAAGGTTCGTGGTATTGCTGTTTGCAGCCTTGCAAAGACTTCCATTCGGGAGTTCTGCAAAGCTGGTTTGAGGTAGTGGGTCACCGGCCAAGTGAGTGAACCCAGGAAATCAGCCCGAATTGTTGTCCAGCATACCTCTGATGATGTCAAGTTGTTGCTGCATGGATATTTCATGGCAATTATATGCTGTTGTGGAATTTGAGGATTAGGAATTTTCTAAATTCTCCAGATGAATTCCTGAGTAACATCAGTGGCCTATAATATGATGATTTATTGATTTTTAGTTTCCTCTTATTCTTTAGTCAGATTTAGTCAACTAAATTTCAAGACTTTTTATGAATGAGCTGAGTTTCTTTTCTCTTGGTTCCCTGAAAATTTAGCCCAAACTTGCCTTCCGAACAAGTATTCAATCTGCAGTTGTTGAATTAATTCAATGACTACATCTTGTTATCATTTTAATTTTTGTAATTATAGACAGTCATTTACTTCAATTGTCCAGTTACACCTGACATAAAATATGAAATTTTCCCTAGCATGGTAAACAGGGAAGTAAAATACAAAAGAATTTGGTGTAATACTCATTTTTTTAAACAAGAAAAGAACTACAGACCATTTGTAAGGAAATTTACATTATCTTGTTCTGTTTACAGACTGTATCTGTCTTCCAGTAGATTTTCCACTTGTTCTAATGACTTGCTGAAATGGAAAAATACTCAACCTCCTTTACAAAGTAATGATTATGAGTACCCAACCACATCTCCCTGCTTCCAGATTATGTTTCTTTTCACTTTAATTTTTACAGAATGTTCTTTTACTTTGGAAAACGATGGCAGGACTTTATGGCTAATTACGGGTACAAATATATCACACTAATTACCCCAGACCTGACACCACACACATACACACATTTAGCCCATCCACTGAAAAGTGGCTATAATGTTTTTATGTATAGGACTGTAATATTTTTCATTTTGTCCAACTTACTGTTTTACCCTGTGCAGTTACTTTGAAGTGAATTGCATTTTTTCCAGTACTACTTCCCATTGTGCACACAGTCACACAACATTTCCAATGCCATCACTCTAAGTCAGACTTTTACCGTTTTATACCTGGGCTAACTTGATAAGTCTTCTAGAGGCTATTTTGTATTGGTCACTTTCCCTCTTAAATATTCTGTGCTTGCAGCCATAAAAGCCCTCCCTCCCCTCAGCAGAAATAAAAATGTCTCTCCAGTATAGTCCCAGCCTCCTGTCAAGACTTGTCTACTGCCTCTCACCCCCCGACCCCTTGTCCCCTGCAGCAATAGCCTTCTGCCGGCCTCGCGTCCGCTCAGCGCGGGTTGTGCTCTCCCACCTCCGTAGCTTTGTCCCTGTCCCGCCTGCCACAGTCTCTCTTCCCACCTCTACCTAAATTTTATGTACACCTAAGGCCTGCACCAAATATTTGCTTCATAAACCCTTTCCTGAAAAAATTACCTAAAACCCCACCCTTAACTCTATATCAGAAGTACATATTACTACACGTGTGTCTAGTAGTCAACTATTTACTTTCTTATTTTGTGGTTGCTTACACACATCACTTTTTCCTAGATTGTATGCACTCTGTGGGCAAGGACTGTGTCTGGCCCATCTTTGCATCCCCATATTGTTTACTTCAGTGCTTTTCCTATAATATGTGCTCTGTAAATATTTGTTCACTGGATGAACATTCACTTATCTATACAATATTTTCAGCACAATCATGGGGCACATCAATAGAGAAATCTATTGAGGGGCATACAAATCAGGCCTCAAAAGTTCATGTAACTATGAACTACAGTTTGAGCAATTTCATAAATTATAATCTCTTGATAAAATGACAGATGCCAATATGAAAACACAAAGTGGAAAAGAAATTTTTTCTGCATTTACTCGGCATACTTGAACTAGAACAGTGGCTGTTTCATGATGCTGAGTCCCTTGGTCGGGTACTTAATCTGTATCACATGTTATCAAGAGAGGGGATTGAAGTCCAACTATTATTCATCCACACTTGTATGATCTCAACTTAAACACTACAGAGGGAAAAAACTTTCAGTGATTGAGAAATAAAGCTGTACACATTTTATGTTCTATTCTGTTTTTAAGTGAACTTAAAGGCAAAGCTTCCTGGATGAAAACAAATCTTACTAATTTTATTAATGATGGCTCCTACTAGGAATGAGATGCATGTACAGTGTATTAAACCTTCCGTTTCTGGAAATTTTTAATGCTTTTTAGTGTATTTCTCTTTGGGGGCCCATTCAGACCTTATATCTTCCTGAGAAAAAAAATTGCAATTATATCTTATATATAATATATATGACATGTATATATATTAATAAATCATTTTCCTTAAAACGTTGTTATTCTGTCTATGCTCCCTAGTCTTTTTTCCAGACCATTCCTTAGCCGCAAACTTCCATTTTTTGGCTGATTTCCTGATAGAGTCTAACCACACTCACTCACATGCCCACACTCCTAGACTTGTGTTTGCTTGGTGATCTCTGCCCATTTCCTTCCCTGGCCTCTGTCCCCCAGGAGCTGTGGGATCGCAGTGACTCACACCTCTTCCTCTTCTCCCCTCTTCCGGCGCACACACTTGGTGTCATCCCAGAATGTCAGAATCAGATGGGACTCATTTTATAGGGAAGCATTTGGACTGAGAGCCATATATGATTTCACTGAAGAAGAAAAAGAACGTCACCAGTGGGTGTCACCCTCACCGCTCAGACTACCTGTCCTGGCCACGGAATGATGGAGCTGGAAAGGAAAGATGCATAGACTACATGATCCAGTGGTTTTCAAACTTAGATTTATAAAGTAAATCCAAGTGAGCTTGCTGTTGCCTAAAGAAGGAGGGGAAAAAGGACTCTGCATCCTGGCACTAGCCTGTGGGCACACCCACGGAGCAGTCTTTAAACCACTAACCTGAGCTAAATGTCACAGTTTGCAGATGAGGAAGCTGAGCCCAGAAAGTTTAAGTGACCCTCATGGTCACATAACTGGCGTGCAGAGCTGATTCCAGATCCCAAGTTACAAAGCACAGTGTTCTTTCCCAGGCCTTCTCATTGCAGCAGATAACTGATGAATTAAGAGCTCGTTTTTACTCACTGGACCAGCCCAGTTCACCTCTGTGCCCAGCCGAAGAGCAGTGTATGAGAACCGTTATCCCACTCAAAAATCATTCATTATTGAAGGATTTTCACAATGAACAGAAATCACCCCAAATACCAGAAACACAAGGGACAGTGCCGCGTGCGTTTTTAGCTGCCACCTCCCCCCACCTTCCAGGAGGGCTCTCTAGCTGAGTGGCCAAATACCCCATAACCGACCTGCCTCTTAAGTCCAGCCCAGAACAGCCCAACACATCCTGAGTCTGCTCATCCCTTCGAGGGTGGTCTCTTCCTTTTTCCATCAACAACTTGGGACGCTAACCATAGGCATTAGAGGGCCTTGATGGTGGCCAATGAGAGCAGAGTCCCCACAGAGCTGCCATTATAGGCCCTCCACAGTGGTACCCTCCTCCACAAGCCACCCTGTGATTAATGCAATCACCCTAATTGTTGGCCTCCTTTTTGAGAGTCTTGGCCACACGGGGAAAAGCTGAATGTTTTCCCTGAATGCATTCTTTCCAAACAACTGTGTGTCCTTAGTTGTGGAACATGATGTCATGAGTTCTGATGAGGGGGTTGCCCTTGAGAAGCTGAAGATTGTCCCCAAAGGCCTAACGGAGCCAGTTCAGCTCACATCCCACAAATGCATCCCTGTGGCCACACATGTGCAGACAGTTACTCTAAAATTAACAAAACAAGCTTGTGGCTCTTTTATGATTAACAAAACAAGCTTGTGGCTCTTTTATGATTAACAAAACAAGCTTGTGGCTCTTGCATTTGTACTTTTTACTCTATACCTTTTGAGAGAATATTGGGAAATAAAATCTTCCTTTTCCCTCATACTCTTCAGACTTGGCATACAATAATTTTTGTTGTTGTTGTTTTCCTGGTCAGAAGTTAATACTAAGTCAGACAAGTCTGATGAGAAACTCGGTTTCCATCCAGAAAAAAGATAGCTGTTTGTTCTCAAGCCAGACCACTTGAGGGCAGTATAGCCTTAGAAGTGTGTTTTGACCCACATACTCCGCCTAAGAAGAAAACGGACAATGTGGAGTTTATATATACACTACTCTATTGGAATTCAAGAAATAAACTGTAAACAATAAGAAACACTCCCTGGGAGTCATATCAGATTTTAAAATGAAGGAATAAATGTCTAACTCTAAATGCACTTACATAATTTTCTTATATAATTGTTTGAGGCAGGCACAATATAAGCCACTCATATGAGGGAGATTTAAAATTGGAGTGTTATTTTAAAAATAAAGAAGAAGAGAGGACTAGGACAGCATAAAAACAAAACAAGTTAAACTTAAAATATATTAACCTGGGAACAAAATCAGGATATGTTTTCAGGTCCTTGTGATCCTCTTGGAGGACACAGTTTTTCACAACTAATATGTCCTTATTACAACCGTTTTTAACCTGGGCAGAAATGCTGCTTCTCTGCCTTTCTTTGGTACTCTGGGAGTAAATCTGGGATGGGCAAGTGAAGATAAAGAAAGGAGGCTTACGAGGAGAGGGGGGAGAAGGAGGAAGGCATTGTATTCTGTCGTTGGAGAATCGCGGACTATGAATTCTGGGGAAATGTCTGCACTGACCCAAATCACAGGGAGGCATGTTGACTCCACTCATCCCCCACCTCTCCCCCATACACTGTACGTACCTTTTGGTAGTTTTCACAGGATGTTAATAGACAAGTTGCAGTCGATGTTTACTTTCTCTTTCCAAATATCAGTGCGTAACAGAGCCCAATGTTTGTCTGCCGAAGCCCATCTGGAAGGAATTCTGTGTTCCTTGCTCTGCTCTTCTTTATGGGCTACAGGAAGAACACGATAGTTCTTGAATGCATTTCCAAGATTATTCAGAGACCAAATGTACTTTCAGCACAACTCTTTGAGACTGATCATGAGGGAGCAGACCTCCAAAAAATTCCCTCAAGCATGGGGAGTAAGCTCAGCTTCTTTCTTGAGAAAGCTGAGGTGATAAGGTATGAACTCCTCGGTTTTCCTCCCTTCGTTTCAATTTTTCCCCTTTGATGTCTTACAGCCATCTTGCTCCATTAAATATTTTTCCTAACTCTATGCTTTTCTCATCAACCTTTCCCACTACACTTGCAGGGGAAAAAAAAAGTCCTTTCTCTGCCTTATTCCCTTTCCCCAGGTCCTTTCCTCTCTCCTTCCGTTCATAGTAGATTTCTTGAGAGAAAGGTCTTCACAGGCCTCTGTGCCTCTGCCTCCCCCCACTCTCTCCCTTGTATGATTCCCCCCTCACCACTCTTCAGCAGTTATCCTTTAGAGCTCAACAGTAATATGCTCATCACCAGCTTGTCCACTGATTTCTTTTCAGCTGTTCTCCTTACTGCATCATATGTCTGTTCCCCCAGTGTGGTGTTAGCCAAAATCCATGCCTCTCCCTTTGAAATTCTCTCCTCCCCAGGATTCGGTAACACAGGTCCTCCTCAGTCTCTGTTGAGCTGATTTCTTCTACTCTCCCCTTAAATGTGGGAGTGTTTTAGTCCTCAGTACCCCTTCTACCTTCCTCTTTCAAGCTCATCTGATCCCACAGCTTTAACTACCACCTCTTTGCCTTTGACTTCCCGGTATATATTTCTCTTCCAAGCTATGTAGCTCACGGGCTAATGGAATATTTGTCATTTCACAAACAAAAATTTCCAAAACAGGGTTCATCTTTCCCGCACAGCCTCCCCATCTCCTTGTCACAAAATAGCTTCCCCTCCTTACCATTCCTCAAGTCTCAAGGCAAAATTTCAGTCATCTTGGACTCCTACTGTGCCATCTGTAAACACACTGGAGGGGAATAAAGGATGATGAAGTGTCTTTTTAGAGTCTCTTATATTCAGAGTAACTACTCTACTTAATGCCTCATTTCATCACCTGGACTTTTGCAGTGATTGCCAAACTGGTGTCTCTGTCATTAATCTTTCTCTTCTCCATTACTATCAAACCAGTACTGGGACATTATCTATTTTACAAAACAGTCATATCCATACAAAAGAAATAGGTAGCATTAGTTGCTTCCAGAATGAACAGCAGGGGCACAGGGGTAGAAGGAAGGGAAATTTTACATTTATGTACCATCTTATTTCTTTAGAATTCTGTGCCCCATGGATATATTAACTATTGAGAATATTGTTTAATAGATATACAAGGTCGTACAGTACAGCTCGGGGAACTATATTCATTATTCTGTGAATAACCATAATGGGAAAGAATACAAAAAAGAATTTATATTTAGTATAACTGAATCCCTTTGCTGTATAGCGGAAATTAACACAACCTCATAATTCAACTATTTTGTTGTTGTTGTTTAATCACTAAGTCATGTCTGATTCTTTGCGACCCCATGGACTGTAGCCCGCCAGGCTCCTCTGTCTATGGGATTTTCCAGGCAAGAATACTGGAGTGGGTTGTCATTTCCTTTTCCAGAGGATCTTCCCAACCCAGGGATCGAACCCACGTCTGCTACACTGCAGGTGGATTCTTTACCGCTGTGCCATGGATGAAACCAAAAAAATTTTTTGGCTGCACTGCCCAGCATGCATAACTTCAACTATACTTCAATTAAAAAAAAGAATACTGTTTAAGTTAAACGTTGTGTTACCTATTAAATTAAACAAATGAAACATCCTTTTTAGCTACTCTTCTCAAAATCCTACATACATTGCCTTCAGGACAAAAATCAAGCTTCATCTTACTGTTTGGAGCTCTCTGAGGTGTGGTCAGAGCCCACCCCTGTAGCCTTTTTCCTGATCTTCTTTCTGGGCAGCTCACACTCCACAGGCCGGGCACATGCCATCACTCTGGATTCTGAGGCGTCCCCGCCCTTATTTAAACCTTTCCCTCTGCCTGAGGTGCTTTTCTTCATACCAGGTGCAGTCCGATCTTCCTTCCAGCTTCACCTTTGATGGCACCATTTCCAAGGTGCTTTCTTAGATCCCAGCGTTTAGAAGGCCTCCTTGTCTGCAGGATTCCTATTAAGGACTTGCTGATTCTCTCAGAGTCAGCCTGGTTTTGAAATTACCTGTGCATGTGACCATTCTTATGTTGTTCAATGCTTTTCACATGATGGGTTCTCAGAGAATGTTTTCTGAATGATGTTAGTCCTTGGTACCCCAAGAAATCCAAAATTAGCCTTGTTTGGCTATGAGACCCAATGGCATCTTCGTGTCATCACGGGTGCTGGCAGTTGTCATTAAGAAGTACAAAGCTTGGTGGGTCCCCTTTAAGTCAGTCCTTCTCTAATTGTGGCCCTAGACCACCTGCTGCAGGAATACCTGGAGTCCTTGCTAAAATGCAGATTTCTGGGCTCCAGTTGAAATGTGATGGTTTAGAGTCTCTAGGGGTAGGACCGGGCAATCTGATAACAACAAGTATCCCTAGGTGATCCTCGTGTACAGACGCTCAGGTTTGAGAGCTTCTGCTCTAACAGGATAGAGCAGGAGCGGGCTTTGGGGGAAGGTTTTCAAGAGGAGAGCATCCCTGAGATTTCTTCCCAGAGGTTTTCAAGCTGATCCTGCTTGTCTGCTGAACATGCCTTGGCTTCTGCCAGTCCTCCAGCCCTGCTCCATGCGCCTGGCCGTGCCTCGTGTTCCTGGAACAGGACTCGCCCTCTGTCTCTCCTTTCAGGAGGCTGACAGCGGAGCTGTTAAGCTGATTCCCTGCAGTATCTGGTGCTGGCACCTCTCAACTGGAGAGGGGTGCCTCAGGTTTCAACAATAATCTCACCTTTTTCCCATCGTCTCTTCTTTCCTGTAACTGCTGTGAGCAGGTGATTATCTCTGCATTGTAGACATGAGAATTCTGAGGCAGGAAAATGTTGAGACCTGCTTAAGCCTCTGACATATTAATAGAGTTAATGTCAAAGCCTAGTCATCCAAATTGGCATCCCTAGAGACCATTTTGTCAATCAGTAAGTCAATTAATTAATCAACAAGTATTTACTGAATGTGGATTAGGCATCCAGAAGCGTCTTGTTTTAACATTTGCAGGCTTGGCTGGACCCTGTGCAGAGCTTGGTTCAGTGACCTTACATTCTCCCTGACCTAGGATCTAATTCTGTACTATGCCGTCCACACTTGCCTGCCTTTATGGTTATGTCAGTTTGCTCAGCCGTATTTCTCATGAACACCACCATTCACTACATAATTCCGTAGCCCTTAATGAAGTTGAGAGGAACAGAGACGTAGGCCAGCTCCTCCAATGTGAGCAGTTGTTCAGCAATCTTAATTTGATGTTGTTCATCTGAAAATGCTGGGTTTTCCTTGGACTTCCATTGAACTAAAATGAAAAACTCAACAAACAAGTGTATGACTCCATGAAAGAAAGTTCTTTTTTCTTCTAGCCTGCCATTCTACATTACACTCAAAAGTGCCCACTCAGAAGGCAGGGTGGGACACATTGAGAGCGAGACACTGACATTTATACACTGCCACGTGTAAAGCGGATGGCGTGGGGGCCCGAGCTCTGCGCCCTGTGATGGCCTAGCGGGGTGGGTGGGGTGGGGCGGGAGGGAGGCTCTGGGGAAGGGGATGTACGTACAGTTGTCGCTGACTCACTCTGTTGTACGGCGGAGACTAATACAACATTGTCAAGCAATTACACTCCAATTTAGAAAAAATTTAAAAAAACCCAACTCGGCATCAATGACCTTCATTTTGACAATTTGAAATCCTTTTACCTGCTAAGGTTTATTTTTAAATCCACCCATGTTCCCCAACCCTGTAGCCTTTCCCATATCAGTAGGCAGACAGAATGTTCTATGCTATAGCCCACATTTACTGACACTTATATTTTCATTCATTTTCTAACAGTCACATGGAGACCATAGCCATAAATGTACGGCACAGTTTGCCATTTTCTACCAGCTTAGTTTTTATGAACCAAAGATAGTAAAGTAAGTCCAATGTATCTAAAAATGTCAACTCAAATGGAAAGTGCCAAGAGTGTCTTATAGGTTATCACACATTCTGCAAGGTCACTCAGAGTGTTGAAAATCAGATTTCAACAATAATAGGTTTACCTGTAGGGAGATAGCATCTGATCAAAATCACCAAGGATAAGGTCTGAAAAAATGTTGACCTTTTATGTTTCTTAGACTTTGTGTGTTTTTAAAAGTAGTGCAGAAACTTGACTTTGATCTCAACCAGCATTGATTGTATCAAAGGTACGTAAGGGAAACACTGCTGGCCTCTCCCAGGCTTGAGAGGAGATAGTTGGCACATGTGGCCACTTCTACTGTCTCAGTATACGAGTGGGCTAGGGTTAGAACTGGGCTGAGCCACCGTGGGCAGCAGAGACCACAGTCCCTTACTGAGAGGGATTTGGCTAGCAACTCTACCTCCACATCGTTCCACACGCTATTTCAGGCTGACTGTTGTACACGCTCTTCCTTTTTCCATCTCATCTAGCCGTTAAATCAATGCCCTGGCTGGATCAGAGGAACCAGGAAACACAATGTTACTCAGCATGCTATTGACATTTCCCTCTAAAGCTTCCAACAACTTCCCCTACCAACATCTCTGAAAGGGCCGAAAAATCCCAGTGGGGTGCTGTTACCCATTCACGTGTGGTGCGCTGTGTGCTATGTCTCACGCGGTAAAACCACCACAGTTTTGCTGGATTATGCCAAGACAAAGTCTTTTTTTGATATCTCATTATCCTTATCATTGTTCTAGGTGAAATTACAAATAAATACTCTCTAATGAGTTAATTATAGATATCCAAATGGATGAGTGTAAAAGTTAATGGACTGGATCAAGTTCACAGAACAAGTTAATAAAGGTAGAACAGATGGAGAACAAAGGTCTAAGTCCTTCTTCTAGAACTATGATAAAATTCATTTCCTCTCAGAACATAGACAAACCCACTCAAAAATACATCAAGGAAAAGAAATCAAATAATATGCTTTTCACTCTTTAGAATTTCACTTTGATTCAAAGATAGTGTTGTCTTAGTTATTTCTAGTTTGACTTTTTTTCATATTATTAAAATATCCAATATGTACCAGAATCATTGCTTTTAGACTCTTTTCTTAATACTGATGCGTCTAAGAACAGACAGAGAATTAGATGGCTGTTTAAATATACTAGCAGTGCTATTGCAATGTTCCATTTTTATTTTTAAAATAGTTATTTTTATAGTCACTTATTGCATCTCTAGGTGTTTTCCATGTTTTTCTATATTCATAAAAACATATAATGACTATATTATCATCACAACTCTACAGAAAAGAAAAGTGACATAGAAAAGTTAGGTAACTTGGAAAATAACTATCTCAGTGCCTGATGTGTAATAGTTTCTCAATATATATTAGCTAAAATTATCATTATTTTCCCCAAGTTCATACAAGCTACTAAATGGGGGAGTTTGAGTTCAAACACAAATAAAACAGAATGCATTTGGTACTATGTGCACACTGCCTTGATTTTCAAACTCAATTTTACGAGCAAAAAGCTATTTTCATCCTGTTTATTTGAACAACTAGAGCAAATATTTTATACATTTTATTTGTCTGTCAATATCTCTAACATTAATTTAGATACATGTGCACCTGTGTCTTCTTATTTTTTTCTGTTTTGGTTTTGTGTTTAGCTTTTCATATTGTACACTGGCATGTTTTTAAGAGCACTTTTAGGCCAAATAGGAAGCTGGAGATTCTCCCTGGAGATGGGAGGAAGGTGTTAATGGAGAGGCATATAAGTGAAATGAAACAACCCCGTTGGAGGGAAGAGCAGGGAACTTCCCTAAAAGCCAAGGCTCCTAGCACAGCCTTATACAGCAGGTTGGCTGACACCTCTTTCTAAAAATAGGAATTGCTTGGACTCTACAAGGTGGGACATTTGGATTCTCTTCTATTTCTAACTGACGTTTTAGAGAGTGCATCCAGTATTTCTTTTAGGAAAGCTCCAAGGATTGTTTCTTTATTTATAAGTTATTCTGAAGAAAATCTATAAGAATTTGGACTTCTGTTTGTAAATTAATAAATGACTGTACCTTTCATTTTGGCAGAAGGAAGGGATTCAGTTAACGTTAAAATGAAGTGCTCCAGATCCAGACCCCCAGCCCCTTTCCCTGGAAGCACAGATGTCAGAGTCACAGGAGCCTCACTCTTGGCTCTGTTCAGGCTCCCTTTTCTGCAAGAGGCAGTGGCTGAGGAGCTTCAAAAGGCAATGTACACCTCCCTCTTCTTCTTCCTCTTCTCTTTTTTATTCTTCCTCCTAAAGTTTAGTAACTTCAGTCTTAAAGGTCTCTAGACTTTCACGGAAGGCTCAACTTTGATTAAAGTTCCTCTCAACTGGTTCAGAGTGATTAAACGTCACTCAACTGGTATTGCAGCAAGTCTCATAGTTTGCCTTTATTGATTACAAAAAATGAATAAGGGCTTCTTTGGTTGTTCAGTGGTAAAGAATCTGCCTGCCACAGCAGGAGACACAGGTTCAAACCCTGGTCCAGGAAGACCCCACATGTCTTGGGACAGCTAACTCCATGCACAACTACTGAGTCTGTGCTCTGGAGCCTGGAATCGGCAACTGCTGAAGCTCGTGCCGTAGAGCCCATGCTCCACAAGAGGGGCTGCCACGCTGAGAAGCCCCCGCTGCAACCAAGAGTAGCCCCTGCTTGCCACAACCGCAGAAAAGCCTGCACGGCAGCGAAGACCCAGCGCAGTCAATATGCAAATAAATAAATAACATTGTTTTTTAAAAAATGAATAAGGTGGTCATACGAAAAGGAGTGACTGAATTAGGTCAGAATGAGGCTTTGGAAATGTATTTGAATTCCTGAAACTGGTGATCTTACTTACAAAATTTTCTGTTTACACATGAGGCAGCTGATTTGGAAAGGCATCTTAGCCTAGTCTGGGCTGAGTCTCAAGCTGTGTCATCCTGGTGCTCTTGCCGGAAGACTGAATACATTTGAAAGCATCAGGCCCTGGGTCATGATTATGCCTGTGAGACCCTGTGCCCAATCTGGGGAGGAGACTGTCAACTTCTGGGGGACCGAACAGCATGTGCGGAGAGTTTTAGAGTGCAGTGGGGAAGAGCTAAGGCTCTGGCAAGCTTAAGACTGAGAGTCAGGACCTCAAACTGTGACTCAAATTGGCCTATGACTCTAAACTTGTTTGCACCATTCTCTAATTGTTTTGTGTGCGATTATATCTCCCTAGCAAGCGTGAAAGAATCTGAAGACAGAGTGCATGCTATTTTTGATTTCCCAAAAGAATTTGTCAGAGTCATGGGCTCACCTTGTGGACTGACTGACAGCTCCTGGTAGCAGTGACTTCAGCTGCAAATAAAGAAAAAGCGTTCATGTTCCAAGTAACAAAGGAGTGTGTCATGTGGCCACGCCTCTGTGGCCCTGCGCTGATCACTGAGACAGAAATGCCCCAGGAGGCAGAAGGAAGTCAGATCACTCAGGGCTGGGAATCTTGTGGTGGAGACAGAAGAAGCAAGGGTTTGGATTAAGGCTCAGGGACTTGGTGGAGGAGACCCAACTCGTGTTCAGGCCTGGGCAGAAGCTCTCCGGAGAGTGCGTGCTCCGTTTTAGCAGCAGTCTCGGAGAGCAAGCCTTGAGGCCACAGAAGTCCTCTTTCCATCAGGAGACAGAGCCAAATTCATTCATTCATATATTCTTTAACTCTGATGTTAAGGATGGCATGGCAGGTGCCATGCTCAGTGCTGTGGACGTAAAAATGTTTGCATGCATGGTCTTGGCTTCCAGGGGTGGTGCAAACCTGCAAACAGATAATTATGATATCAAGCTTCCAACTGTATGACAGCATGATCTAATGAAAAGGGGTTTTGCAAAAGAGGGAAGGGGTCCTAGCTTTAATCTAGGCTTTGACACCTATTATGGGTTGTGCGACTTGGATTTTTTGAGCCTGTTTCTTCATCTGTAAATCTGGAAAAAAAGTACTGTCTCTTAAAATTGTTGAAAGAATGAAAGGAGAAATACGTATAAATAGTTCCTGCCACAGTGCATGTGATAGAGCCTCAGAAAATGTTTGCTCTCTTGCTCTGTAAGAGCAGAATATACAATGTGGTGGGTGCTTAGAGGCAAGAACCAGTAACTGCCCGAGAAAGGGGGAGGCTCTACCTAGGAATTAACATTGTTTGCTTAATCTTTAAAAAGTAAGTAAGACCCTTTTTCAATCACTTATTTAGCACATGATTGCAGAGCATGATTTTGTACCAAGTATTGTATCAGAAGCTGGGGACACAATGGTGAACGAAACAGATGTGACCCCAGACCTTCTTGAGTTTATCTGCCACAGGGAGGGGCAGGCCAAAACCAAACAAATAGACTCACTAAGGATAAACAGAGGGGCTGAGATGGGGGAATTGTGACTTTCAAATGGCAAGAGCTGTAGGCTAACGTAGCTTGGGACTCAGTCCAGACCAGGCTAAGATGTCTTTCCAAATCAGCTACCTTGTGTGTAAACATAACATTATGCAGGTAAGATCACTGGTTCCATGGCTTCAAATTCTATTCCCAAAGCCAGTTCTGGCCTCATTCAGTGACTCCTTTTGGTGTGACCACCTTATTTATTTACTTTTAATCAAGAAAGGGAAATGCAAGACCTGCTGCTCATTTTCTACAAGAGGTGAGTGATCTTCTAGAGAAATTTTAATCAAAGATGAAACTTCTGTGAAGGTTTGGAAATGCTTACGACTGAAGTGATTAGACTTTGGGAGAGAGAATTAAAGAAGAGGAGAGAGGGCTGAGAATGGAGAAAGAGAAGCAGCCTCATGCTGCTGCTGAGGCTCCTTAGTCACTGACCTTTGCAGGGAACTCTGAACAGTGCTTGGGCTGAGCCCGATGGAGGCTCCCAGTGGCTCTAACGACTGTACTTCCGGGGAAAGGGGCTGGGAGGATGTCAGTTCTGATATTAGCCAACAACCAAAGGACGGAAAGGCGTTAGCCATACAAAGAGAGAGAGGAAGAAATAGCATGTACATGTTTTCTAGGCAGAAATAGCGTGTACAGTTGTCGTGAAGCAGAAAAGAGCTTGGCTGAGCAAGGACAGAAGAGAATTTTAAAAAGAAGGTGAAGACAGCATTTAATGAAGTTCAAGAAAAAAGAATTCATGGGAATTCACTCCAGAGTTAGTAGCACATGCAGAGGTGTAGAGTTCTGCAAGAGCCTGGCATGTTCTAAGTACTGGGAGAACTTCACTGTGACCACACTCTAGGCTGAAGGAGTAGGGTGAGGCAGAACTGTGGCAAGAATGGGGCCATGGGGTGGGCATCAGACTGTGGGGATCTTGCTTGTACGGTAAGTGAAGACTTAGATTGGACTTGCTATTAGCTCTTAGTTTTGGAACTCCAGCCTGTCTCAGAAGCTCCTGCCCACCTTCCAAGACTGTCTCTAAGCCCCTCAATTACAGAGATTTCTTCACTGCCCTCCAGTTATTGGGCTTCACAGGTGGCGCTAGTGGTAAAGAACTTGGCTGCCGATGCAGGAGACAAAACAGACGCAGGTTCGATCCCTGGGTCTGGAAGATCCCCTGGAGGAGGGCATGGCAACCCGTCCCAGTATTCTTGCCCAGAGAATCCCATGGACAGAGGAGAATCCCATGGACAGAGGAATCTGACAGAGGAGTCCATGGGGTCGCAAAGAGTTGGACATGACTTAGCACGCACACACTCCAGTTTTTGTATCCTGACTCCTCTTCATGGTTGCAGCTTCTCTCGCTACTCAGATCTGAGGCATCTTCTGGTGGTTTTATTTAGAGGCTCTACTCTGGCTCTGATCATAGAGAAAGTGTCTTCTACTCTGGACCCTGGGCAGGTAGTCAGGCAAAGCTAGGCTTATTTTATTAAGATAACTACTAAAACCAAGCAGAGTAGATCTGAGAATTAATGGGAAGTCAGTGTTAGTACTTAAATAGTAAAGCAACTTGAGAGAAATATTTATTCATCCTTTGACACTGATTTGCAGAATTAATTAAAGAAGGCAGAGACTGGAGGCGGGAAGCCAAGTGTGTAGTATGTAGGGATGGGGTGGGATGGGGTGTGGGTGTGTGTGTTCTTTTTAAAAGGAAAAAGTCCTTTACAAGGTAGAAATGAAATAGGAAGCACAATAGAGCGTGTGCTGTTAGCCATTGTAGAGAAACATAATTTTAGGGGATTTAAATTTATTTGGAAACTTTTTACTTTAGACAAATTTACTTCATTTTATGAGGTCTCTTGATTTCAGTTGGTTTAAAATTCAGAGGAAAAACATAGTCCACGGGATCAAGTGCAGCTTGTTAACATGTCTGCATGAAATTCTGACATCTTCAAACAACTTTCCACTCAACTCTTGGACCCATCCACTTGCTGAATAGTTGTGTGTAAGCCAGCAATTTCCCTCCCTCCTCCATTTACTCTTCAAGCACAGTGCTCTTAGCAGACAGATTTCTTGGCCTATGCTCCTCTGACAAAGATTTCAATCCTATACATAACCCACAGCTTCGTAAGATGTTCTTGATGTCTGTTGGGAACCTTTTTAACTGCTTTCAGGGTCTTTTCTTCCTCTCCACATTCTTCCTCCTCCTCACATTTTTCCTCCATACACACACACACACACACACACACATATATATATGCTTTTTACATTTGAAATATTATTCTGAATTTTCTAAATTGTAAAGGAATTCTCAAGTGAATGTTCGTCTTCAACAGGTTGAAAATACATTCTATTAGCAACTTTGATTCCAGGACTAACAGTGGTGGAGGGATGGCGTGAGTTCATGCTTTACCTACTCTTACCCAGCAAGTTGGGAGAGACACAGTCTAAAGCCTGACTGGCTGATCTCCAGTCCCGTGCACTGTCCCTGATCTAATGAATGTTCCCTTTTTATTGCTATTGAACATTTAGTTCTTTTGGAGGTCTCTGGGTCAGTTACTGTCACCTTATTAGGCAACCTTCTGACAAATTGTTTTATACCTACAAAGAATCTAAATGTGGCATCCTCAGACCACTGGGCCCTGCTGGTGATGTTTGAACTACTCAGGGGATGAAGCAGATAGCCAAAAATATACCAATTTTAGCAGAAGACACTTATATCAGCGACAGCTGGAGGACCACAAAATCTATAAACACACTTGTTACTCATCTACTGTGCCTGTTGGGCAAGCAAGGTATGTGGCCCACTTGAACATCTTGTCGTAGAGAGGTTTCCTAGGCGGGCCTCCGGACAGAACCTGAGCTGAGAAGAATCACATGAGCTTGGCATTCAGAGCATTAAAGTGTGTTATTGGTTTAGTCCTGATATGAAAGAGGAGACCTATCACCTAAAGGAATGTAGAGAGCTGAGGGATGGAATGACAATGGATTGGATGAATCAGTTTGAGCACTTGTTGATTCAACATGTGAACTGGGGGATCATGAAAGTCTGAGCACTGATTGATTGCCAAAGTTTTCTTTAAAACTATTCAAGAGGTTCTGCACCCAGCAGCTCATCAGCTAGAGGGAAAAAAAAAAAGCAGAGTGTTTTGTAAGAGGCAAAAGCTAATTACAGTGCTAACTTAGGTCGCATGACTGTAAGTTTGGCAGGAAATGGCATGTAATTAACATGAATGTATTGGAAATCTGAAGTTTAAAATGCCAGGCATTGTAGAGCAAGATGTCCTTTGTTTATGGCTTTTGGTTATTTAGTTAATTTAATTTTTTCTTTTGTTTATCCAAATGCCTGCCCATATAAGAATGAGATTATCCTGATGGGGGATGTGATAAACCTAGATCTTATGATTAAATTGTCTGAGATTTTTAACCAAATAACCGTAGATCCTTGTATCATAAATAATTTATATTGATTGTTTTATCACTAACTAGTAAAAATGCACACAAACAAATGTGTTCTCATGATGTATTCAGTCTATTCTTGTAGATTTCTTGAGGATACAAGCAACACTTTTACTTCCAATGCAATTCTCCATAGGACCTACTTGCCACAAACAGCAGTGCTGTCTCATGATCTAAATGCCCGTGACTGTTTTAGCTGTTGTTGCAGGATGATTCCAGCCTTTAGCTCTCATCTGTGAAGTTCTTTAAATGAGTCTTTGTAATGAATCAAAGTCCTTTTTTTGTCTGTTTTTAAAGACAGGACTCAGACCACATCCCAAGTTAGGTACTTAAAGGGAAGTAGATATCTCAACGTGAAGTCTGCATTAAGCTCCAAGTGCAATGTGTATCATGATAACAGCAACTGTTAATACTGTTTACTACTTGGTGTATACCTATTGTGGTGAGGAACACTTTATATAGATTATGTCAGTCATTCCTCTTGATAACCCCACGGGTTAGGCATATCATTCTCTTTTCACAGATGAGAAAACCAATGATGTGTACACTTGCTCAAAGTCACCTACAGTTAGTAGGTGAAGGAGGAGTTCTTTAGATGCAGACTTGTCTGATTCTTTCGGCCCTGTTTTGAGAGCGGCTGTGCAGTATGTTATGTAAATTTTGACCCTGGAACCAGACTGCCTGTGTGTAAATCTCTCCTCTCTCATTTGCTGTCTTATAACAATGAGACCTGGACCAGCTGACTTATTCTCTCTGTACCTCAGTTTTCTCATTTTTAATGTGGGGGACAGTGGTATTATCTATCTTATAGTGCTGTTCTGAGGATTAAATGAATTTGTATACTAAAAGCTCTTACAAGAGTGTTTGAAACATAGAAACATATAATGTAGGCTATTGGCATTACTCTACCCACTAGGCAAGATGTCTTTCTCACACCCCAAATTCATAAGTCCCAAACAAATTCATCATCTTAGTTTCCCTAACTTGCTTCCTTTACTTGACTGATCGCATTGTCATCCAGCAAGATTTTCCAAATTGGAAAACTTTATATTCAACTATTGTCTCATTGTTGACATTTATAAATAAGTCCCTAATTTCTGTCAAATTCATAAGTATATTATAAATGTATCCTGTCCTTCCCGTTCCTAAAAGAGTCACTGCCTCATCATGTATTGTCTGAACCTGTGCTGTTCAATATGGTACCCATCAGCCGTATGTGACTACTGAACACATGAATTATGACTAGTTTGAATTGAGATGCACCCTAAGTATAAAATGGGCTTCCCAAGTGGCTCAGCGGGTAAAGAATCCACTTGCAATGCAGGAGACGCAGGAGACATGGGTTTGATCCCTGGGTGGGAAAGATACCCTGGAGGAGAGCATGGCAACCCACTCCAGTCTTCTTGCCTAGAGAATCTGATGAATGGAGGAGCCTGGTGGGCTGCAGTCCGTAGGGTTGCAAAGAGTCCAACACGACTGAAGTGACAGAGCATGCATTCATGCATGAATATAAAATACACACCAGGGTACAAAAACAGAATGAAAAGCAAATGTAAACTACCTCATTAATAATTTTTACATTGATTACATGTTGAAAGGATATTTTATATATATTGTAATAAATATATATATTAAAACATTTCACTGTTTCTTTTTATGTTTTAACATGGACACTAGAAAATTTAAAGTTATATATGTGACATGTGGCCTATGTCTGTATTTCATATTATATTTCTATTGGCCAGTACTAGCCTGAACTTTTCCAAATGGCTTCTTATTTTCTCTCTATATAATAATCTCTTAGTTTATCTCTTTATCATCGCTCTATCTGCTACCTATTGTTAACAGGTAAACTCAGGTATATTGAAAATTTCGAGAGTTTATCTGAGCATTTGCAGATTCCAGCTGGGCAGTGGCACGCCAGAAGTGGTTAGCAGCACTGCCTCCAACAGGAGACGGGGGAAAGACAAACAGAAAAGGTGCAGAAGCAAACAAAGGAAATTACAGATGGGCTGTAATTGAAAGCCTACTTGGGTGTTTGTGACTGCTTGTCCTTAGCATTTGATTTTGTAACTTTAGGCTTAGGTTTTGGCTTGCTTATGTTGGCAGTTACAGCATTAGAGCCACCTCTGTCTAATGGCCTCCTTGTTTAATTAGTTTAACACTATCTATTTGGCCACCTGATGCAAAGAGCTGACTCATTAGAAAAGACCCTGATGTTGGGAAAGATTGAAGGCAGGAGGAGAAGGGGACGACAGAGGATGAGATGGCTGGATGGCATCACCGACTCAATGGACATGAGTTTGAGCAAGCTCTGGGAAATGGTGAAGGACAGGGAAGCCTGGCGTGCTGCAGTCCATGGGATCGCAAAGAGTCAGACATGACTGAGCAACTGAATGACAAGGATTCCTCTATTTATATATCTGATCTTGCTGTTTTCTGTCTTACCTGTCTTCATTCCCTTGTCCACATTGGTACTAAAGATATCTTTTAAAATACAAATGTGATGCAGTCTTTTTTGTAATGAAAAGCCTTTGCTAGATTCTGTCGTCTGCAATGCAAAGTACAAACTCCACCTGGGGAATACATGAATCTTTCATTCTCTCTCCACCCATCCAGCCTCAGGCTTGGATCTAAGTGACCTCACTTCACACTTTCTCAATACTGAGCTGTGATTTGGTTCTCAAGTCATTTCACACTTTTTTTTTTTTGCCTTTGCATATATTTTCCCTTTTGTTTTGAAGATTCTTCCCCCTTCTGATCTTTTGGGTGAAGTTTTATTTATTTTCCACAATCCAATTCAAGCATCACCTCCTCCAGGGAGGCTTTCCTGCATTGTTCATCTCTCCCTCTTTTGCATTATTTCTGTTCTTCATACATTTATTATTGCTTTGCCATATGTATAACTTGTTTTTCTGTCTGTTACCCCTGCTTGAGTATATAGAATCCTCTATATCTTACTCATTTCTATACTGATACTGAAAACAGCAATGGAATAAACAAAACAATACCTGCTCTCAATGAGATATACTATCTTACAGTAAAGGTAAATATAATATTAGGCATAAGATATGCCCTGAGAGAGAGAGAAATGAATGTCTGTCCAGTGGGTAAGAGAAGAAATCAATTAATTCTAACTGAAATTTAAAGAAGGTATATTGAGGTAGGGAAAATTTGACTGACTGACCGAAAAAAGGTGTCCTGATCTTTGTAAATTTCACATAGTCCAGGGCCTGCCTAGCAATTATCCAAATCCTAAAAACAGTTCTTGTCATTGCTCAAGCAGTAATGCACTCTGGGGATACTGACTCATGTTCCTAAAAGGGCAAGAAGACCGAGGGTAAGCTAGAATTCTGATTTCTTCCTTTAGAGAGAGGTTAAAGCACATTAACAAGAAGCCTGAATACTTGCCTCTTCCGGCCAGTGCTGTATCTTCCCTTAGAAACCACATTATTATAAAGAAATGGCTTTGTGTGTGGAATCAGAACAACAAGTTGAAAGACTCAGCTGTGGGCACCCGTGACACTCACGTCCACAGTTCGATGCACCGGGTATTGTGAGGATCAAGACCTCCATCTGGGCACCTTCTCCTCTGGGCAGTACTTTTATGGGCAGTGTTTACCTCCTACCCTTTTCTAACTTCTGTAGCTGGACATCCTATTCAGAAAGATACTTTCTTTCTTTCGATATGGTAATTCT
The DNA here is from genome assembly GCF_019320065.1 of Cervus canadensis. Taxonomy (NCBI): domain Eukaryota; kingdom Metazoa; phylum Chordata; class Mammalia; order Artiodactyla; family Cervidae; genus Cervus; species Cervus canadensis. Next base: position 56,207,860 of record NC_057404.1, read on the forward strand.
TTCCTTTAGGATGCTCTGCTCCCTTTTCAGTCCATTTATCTAAAGTAACTCTGAAAATTCCTGTTCTCATCTGGTGCTGCTGATTTTAGAGTTCTCTCTCAGAGGCAGCGCCCTTTCCCTTATTCCTAGGATCTTAGATGTCCCAGATTCCTGCCAGGATGCATTTCACTTTGGGGGAGGAGGGAAAGAATTCAGGAAGAAGAGGAAAGCTTCCTGAAGGAGTCAGTATTGGGATTCTGAGAGAACGTTGGGTGGGGGTGTTGATACGACACTGTGAAAGTACACAGTTCTGCCTTTTAGATTTCGGAGTCATCTCTAGGATTTGGTCACCTGATGATGCTTGCTAAACACATTTTTCCTTAAGTATATATCAGCTAATTGGGTGGAATGACACAGTCCTGAACTTGGTCCTATATATAGAGAGATTTTTAATACTCACATCTCACTGGCTTGATCATATTCTAAACTTTGCTGCCTTTGTGATGTTTAGAAGTATGCATTTAGCAGGTGAAGCATTCACTATTTGCACTGTTATGACTGCTAAGTAACAAATGACATTTTAAAAGCATATTTCCTTTTTGGTGAAACAACAGAATAAAATTATGTTATTTGGTATATTTTAGATATTATATTGGAGATGAGAAAATTACTCAAGAAAACTTACAGCAATTAAAACTCTTGCTTCTTAGTAGCCAGAGGATTTTAATAAGCAAAAGTTTAAATAAGCAAACAAGCTTATATATCTATGAATTGCTGCCCTCTTTTAAACATCTTAATGTTTTAGTTCTGGCTTCAAAATTTACACCTTACGGAGGGAGCAACTCAGGAACTGGAGTCAGGATCCTTACAGTCTGCGTTAGTCTTTGCTGGGTCACAGGCTGTGCAACCTTGGCTAGGGATCCTAACCTCTCTGGTCTCGGTTATTCTCTGCGGATAAAGGAGAGAATGGGCGGTGTTAAGTTTTCTTCAGTCTCTTACTACTCCAGGAGTCTGGGAAGTACTATTCCAATGGGCAAAATTCTGATATTTTTAACTTTACGTTCCCTTCCCTTCCTTTGTCCCTCTTTCCTTCCTTCATTTCTTTCCTTCTAACTTGTAGCAGAGGATGAAGAGAACAGATGCTGGTTGAAATCAGAAGTTCAGTGAAATGCTGGCTCCTTCCTGACAGTGTGATCCTGGGCAAACCGCTTAATCTCTCAGAGACTGTTTCTTCTGCAAAATAGACTTAATAGTCCTTGCCTCTCAGGGGTGTTGTGAGGGTTAGACATAGTATGAATATGGCAAAAATGGTTTAGCTGTGGTCATTGTTATTACTAATTTACTATGTCTGGATAGTAGGGAGATTAAATGAGTTTCCTGTTTTTGTCAAGACACAGTTTAGAAGTGGAGATAATGTGTTTTCTAATAGTTAAAAATCATGCAGTGCCAGAAGAGAAACTCAAAGTCATTTTTTAAAACTCCTTTAAAAAAAGTTTTGTGTTTTTATATTTATCTGTTTATTTATTTGGCCGCTCTAAGCCTTAGTTGCAGCACGTGGAATCTATTAATAGCTCCCTGATTGGGGATCAAACCTGGACCCCCTACAGTGGGAGTGCAGAGTCTTAGCCACCAGACAACCAGGGAAGGCCCTCAAAGCCATTTTTATTGAGTTCACAGACTACAAATACTCCTGCCTGGAAGGTAAAGTGGGGTAATCAGAAGGAAGGCTCCACGAGGGAGGAACAGCCCTTTGGTCTGGGTTCCGAAGGAAACATCCGATATGAACACAAGATGGACATTCTGGGAAACACAAAGCAGCTTCTATACACAGAGAAGACTTTTCTTCTCATCTACTACCATCGAGCTTTTGAGCTGCTGCCTGGCGTTTTTGAAAGGTTTTGAAGTAGAGATGTTAAATACCACCATGTTGTGGCCCAAGAATTTATTTTTCCTTTGTGGGATCTGGCAAGGGAAAAGTTGAAGAACTTTGAAGAGTGGTCTATTAACAGGAAGGAGCTCCAGAATGTGGGTCCACCTGGAGGAAAAGCCAGCCTCCCTTAATAAGCAAGTGGGAGAACGCTGGCCGCTACTGAGGAGAGACACCCCGTTATCACTCCATCAATCTTTCCTTGAAGGTAGCAAGGTTTAGCGACTTAATGAGGTGAGAAGGAGCAGGAGACTGACTCACACAGAAGCCCAAGCTAGAAGCAGGGGATGTCAGAGGTCATTTTAATCTTTCTTTGCTTTTAATGTCAAAGACCTTGCTCAAAGGTGAGAACCCCCGAGTTAGGGTTAATTCCGAGCTATCTGCACTCTCCTCTTGGCTTGTCTGAGAAAAGCAAGCCTTCTTGATGACTGCCGTATAAAGTAGGAGACTGTGAAACACACAGACCCGTAGGTAATGCAACCCCCAGGGACAGACACCCTGGATTAATAAAATAGCACAAGCTCATGGCCGCTCACATTACACAAGGTTCCCTTCTCGGCCCTGCAGTGTGGTGCTGAAATGCTGTCTAAAAACCTGTGCTGCTGCCTTCATACCATGGCCATATTTTGGAGCCTATGACTTCATCATCGTCTGAGTTGCCAGGGCTAGACTCCAGGAGAAAGGGGAAGGGAGGAGGACAGGAGGGAGAGGAAGCAAAGATCAGCAAGTTGATCTCATGAACACATTTCATTCCACCTTTAGAATTAGTGATGTCATGTGCACGGAGGGTCTATGGCTTCTTGCTCTTCCTCCCTACCCCCCCTCCCTTCCTTCTCTCTCAATGCTGCTGAGACATAAACCTAGAAAATCTCTGAGCACCAAAACTCTGAAGTCATTCCCCAGGGCATAAATAAGTTAGGTCTAGGATTTGAAATCAGTGAAGTAGAATTTTCTTGAGCTTTCTGTTGTAGGATTTGTATTCCACACTGGTCTCTGCCCTTACACTTCGCTCTCAAGAGGTCAAAAGTCACTCTCATTTCATAACCTCCATTTGTTTCTCCTTGACTTGGTCCCCACAGGGGGTGTCATTAACATGTGTCTAATGTGATGCATGCTTCCCTGGTGGCTCAGATGGTAAAGCGTCTGCCTGCAATGCGGGAGACCCGGGTTCATTCCCTGGGTCGGGAAGATCCCCTGGAGAAGAAAATGGCAACCCACTCCAGTACCCTTGCCTGGAAAATCCCATGGATGGAGGAGCCTGGTGGGCAATGTGATGCATGCCCCTTGAAACTGTGCAGCATCCTGGCCCTTCCATGTACAGTTAAAGGAAGAATGGATCAGTTGACTAGGGAGAACAAAAGGAAAAAGAAAAACTGCCTCACCTCAAAATCTTAGAACAGAGTCTTTTACAGATAAAGCACAAGCATATTTATATATTTATATATATTAATGTTTTGATACTGGCTGGTAGATTAAGGACAGATACTGAAAAAAAAAAAAACCCAGCTCTTCAGTATTTTCTTTAATTAAATACTCATAGTTCACTGAAGAATTAGGCAAGAAGCTAACCTTTCATGTCCATAAATTCCACAGATTATTTAATATTCTACAGTGGAATTTTTGAGTAAATCAAGACAACTTTTATTTACACAAAGTTCAGATTCACAGGTTAGTCAGATCCAGTATACCTGAGAACCAGAATATTAAAAATACAAAAACTTGAACAAAAGCTGTGATGCTTTTTAGAATTTAGCTTTTAATCCTTATCAAAGTTGCACATACCTCGTTTAAAGAGTCAAATATTTCTTTTTGACGGCTGAGTAATATTCCATGGTGTATATGTACCACAGCTTCCTTATCCATTCATCTGCTGATGGGCATCTAGGTTGCTTCCATGTCCTGGCTATTATAAACAGTGCTGCGATGAACATTGGGGTGCACGTGTCTCTTTCAGATCTGGTTTCCTCAGTGTGTATGCCCAGAAGTGGTATTGCTGGGTCATATGGCAGTTCTATTTCCAGTTTTTTAAGGAATCTCCACACTGTTTTCCATAGTGGCTGTACTAGTTTGCATTCCCACCAACAGTGTAAGAGGGTTCCCTTTTCTCCACACCCTCTCCAGCATTTATTGCTTGTAGACTTTTGGATAGCAGCCATCCTGACTGGCGTGTAATGGTACCTCATTGTGGTTTTGATTTGCATTTCTCTGATAATGAGTGATGTTGAGCATCTTTTCATGTGTTTGTTAGCCATCTGTATGTCTTCTTTGGAGAAATGTCTGTTTAGTTCTTTGGCCCATTTTTTGAATGGGTCATTTATTTTTCTGGAATTGAGCTGCAGGAGTTGCTTGTATATTTTTGAGATTAATCCTTTGTCTGTTTCTTCATTTGCTATTATTTTCTCCCAATCTGAGGGCTGTCTTTTCACCTTGCTTATAGTTTCCTTTGTAGTGCAAAAGCTTTTAAGTTTCATTAGGTCCCATTTGTTTATTTTTGCTTTTATTGCCAATATTCTGGGAGGTGAGTCATAGAGGATCTTGCTGTGATTTATGTCGGAGAGTGTTTTGCCTATGTTCTCCTCTAGGAGTTTTATAGTTTCTGGTCTTACATTTAGATCTTTAATCCATTTTGAGTTTATTTTTGTGTATGGTGTTAGAAAGTGTCCTAGTTTCATTCTTTTACAAGTGGTTGACCAGTTTTCCCAGCACCACTTGTTAAAGAGGTTGTCTTTTTTCCATTGTATATCCTTGCCTCCTTTGTCAAAGATAAGGTGTCCATAGGTTCGTGGATTTATCTCTGGGCTTTCTATTCTGTTCCATTGATCTATATTTCTGTCTTTGTGCCAGTACCATACTGTCTTGATGACTGTGGCTTTGTAGTAGAGTCTGAAGTCAGGTAGGTTGATTCCTCCAGTTCCATTCTTCTTTCTCAAGATTACTTTGGCTATTCGAGGTTTTTTGTATTTCCATACAAATTGTGAAATTCTTTGGTCTAGTTCTGTGAAAAATACCGTTGGTAGCTTGATAGGGATTGTTGGAGATGAAAAACAATCAATTCTAGATTTCCCAAAGGTGACATTTTTACCTTTGGCTGTTTCCTTCTTATTTATAAAAAACACACTTATTGTGCAATTTCTTTTAGAATTTTTTTCAGTTGTAAACATTATCCACTTTCCCAGCACCATGGAAAATGAAGATCACAGCTGTTACCCCTACCATCCCCTGCCTCAAGCTCAAATACGCTCCTTTGCCCTACTCCATCCTCCCAATATAATTGTGTCATATTTCGTTGGATCAATATCTAAGGCTTGTATTATGAAGTTAAGCCATGGAGTATGCTATGAGTACTTTTTCTTTTCTTTCACAACTTTTTTCTTCTTCAAATTAACAGCCATCTTTCTTTTTTAGTTTTCTATGTATTTATCATTAACTCACCCCCAAACCCTCTCCATCTGTCTAAATAAACCTTATGATATTTTAAATGTATTAGTAACTCTATCAATATTGTATGTTTTGGAGACATCTTACCTAGAGTCTTCTGACCTGTTCTGATTTGGACTGGTATCTCTTTTTGCCAGGTATACACCTAATTCCTGGAATCCCCCTTCTTAATCATCCTGAAGATTCACTTTCCTCTCTTTTGAGTTGATTCTTTATTTCCTAGATTCCATGTCTCGGTTTTTCTTCATTTTCTTTCTTTTTTTTTTTTTTTTCCCTTCATTTTCTTGACACACTTTCTCTAACTGCTTCCTAAGAAAGAGTGATGGGAGCTAAGTTTTTTGAGATCTAGTGTATTTGATACAGAATTTATTCTACCCTCAAACTTCTAAGCTGGAAATACTTCTCAGAATTATGAAGGTCTCAGTCTATATTTTAGTTTCCCATGCTCTTGTGAGGTCCAAAACCATTCTGATTTTTTCATCTCTTGCATGTAACTTTTCCCCTTGGAAACATAATTTTTTTTTTGAAATTTCAAATGATTTTGGTGTATTTTGGTTTGGGTGTATTTTCATCTGTTGTGTGGGTTCTTTTGATCTAGAAAACATGTACTTCAATTATGGGAAATTTTCTTGAATTACTAATTTGATAATTTATTTCTTTTATTCTCTTTGTTTTCTCATTCTGAAATTTCTGTTATTTACACATTGAACTATTAGTATGTATTGTCTAATTTTCATAGACTTTTTCTTCTATTTTCATCTGTGCCTTGCCATTTAAACCTGTTACTTTTTAGGATACTGTAGAAAATTTCTTCAACATTGTAAATTCTCCACTGAGCTATTCACTTTTGCTATGATATTTTTAATTGCCAAGAGTCTTTCTCATTCTTTTCTATATCATCCTGTTTCTGTTTCATGAGTTCCATATCTCTCTGGAGATATTTAGTGATAAACTTTTTGATGTTTTCCCCTCCCAGCATAGTTTCCGTGTTTTTGTAATAGAAACTTTCCCTTAGGTTAAAAGACCAATTTCTTGCTCCGGTAAGTAGGTGCTCAGGTGGGGCCATTTCTTGGCAAAGCCCCTGGCTAATCAGAATCTCCTGATTTCCTTCTAGAAGGGTATAAAGTTCAGATGCCAGAGTTCCAGGAGCCCAGACAGAAATGTGGCTGGGGCAGGGGAGGTTGTCTTAAGATCTAGTAGTTAATCTTCCAGGTGAGCCTCTATTTTCCCTACGGTACACCCACCGTCAGCTGTCCCTGGTGTCCTGCGAGGGTGAATAAAGGACAGTTGCTTGGCTGTGGAGAATAGGAAATGATACTGGGAGGTTCTCATGTCTTTTTTTTTTTCAACTAGTCTTCCTGTTTTCATTCCTACCCTCACCCTTACTTCAAGAGAGAACTGTTCCCACAAATTCATGACTCATTAGGGAATTCTACAGAACAAATTATGTTGCTTCTTGGCTTTCTCCATTCCTGACTTAGGAGTCAGTGTTCCTGGTCTGCCTGTCTGTAGAACTATTAAAAATCAATTTTGTTTATAACCAAGGCAAGTTTTAAAACAGAAAATAAATACCTTTGGAAAACAATATGTGCAAGGAGCACATATTGAACAACTAAATAATTGTTTTGAAATAACATTGACACCAAGCTAGTCTAGGAACACATATCCAATTGGAGCATTCAGCAACTATAATTATTATGTTCTACAAAGAGAATAAATTGTTTGATAGCAAAAAAAGAAAAAAAGTATCATCCCACTGGGTGTCTATGGAGGGAAGGTGGGTTGTCTGAGCCTTTAACCAGAGGCACTGGGGCACCAGAAAGGCAAAGATGTCCTCTTCCTTAGCAAGAGGAAGCTCTGAGCAGAGGGTAAGGGGAAGCAGCAACCCACTCCAACCACACTCACCCTGACACTATCAGTGGTACAATATACAACTTCTTAAAGAGAAGACTATGTGAAAGTTATGTCCTAACCAGTGCCTTTTTTTTATAATTTACAATGTATGAAGAAAAAAGATTCTGATGAAGAAGTTGTTCAAGATGGAATCTGAGTGTTCACTGAAAAGGAAGTACGACAAATACTCTTGGGAACAGAAGTGGACTATACAGGTCTTTTACTAGAATACAAATTATCCAGCAAATCTGTGTTCAGTAACCCAAACATCAAAGGAACTTCTAGATGTGAAAAAAGTTTTAATATCCGAAATTCCATAACTACTTCTTTGGTTGTAAGCTCTAGAAATGCTCATGGAAGCCTTGGGGTTTACTAAGAAAAACCATATGACTGCTAAGTACTTAGGCAGTCTTACAAAGAAAATAAAAGAATGTTTGGGGAAAAAATATGATAGCTTCATAATCTAAGGTACTTATTCCATCAAAAAATGTCAATAATCAAAGATGAAACTAATACATTAGAGACCTAGTGAACATCACTATTATCTGTATATAAAACAATGAATTGAATTTTAGGTAATCCTCCTCAAACATGATTATCATTTATTTTAAAATTTCTTTTATACTACTCATAATATTTTATTTTTATAATAGATACATCTAGTGGTAACTATTTCATTATGTCAACAGCTTTCCCGTTTAGCTATAAGAGCCAGGGTAATCTGCCGTAGCCAGCATATTGCAACACCCAGACACTGTCTCCCTAGTTACCATCTGTCTTTCGATCTACATTGATTATCAACCAAGCTTTCCTTTATTGTATGCTTGTAACAAATTTTGTGGCCATCTAGATTAGTTCATATTTCTTCTGGTCCTCTTAATATTTTGCTTTGTTGCTTCACTATTTTATTCTTTTTTCAATTGCGTTCATGGACTTCTAAGGGTAATAGACATCACATTAGGAAATGCATTTGGCTTTTTCTACCAGGTCGAAAAACATCAGGTACACTGTCAAGTGGCTGATAGACATTTCTCTTCACACACACACATGAAAAGAAAGATAGAGAGAAGCCAGAATATTCCTAAAATATACCAAAAACCCAAAGGTATATGAGAAGGTGGGCTTTCAGGTGGCACTAGTGGTAAAGAATCTACCTACCAAATCAGGAGACATAGGAGATGCTGGTTCGATCCCTAGTTCAGGAAGATGCCCTGGAATAGGAAATGACAACCCACTCCAGTAGCCTCTCCTGGATAATTCCATGGATAGAGGAGCCTGGCGGGCTACAGTCTGGGGTTGCATAAAGCTGGACATGGCTGAGCACACACACAGACACACACACACGCACGCGCGCGCACATGTGTGCAAATCAGAAGGCACACTTCTATTTTACTAGTAACATTTTTTTAATGGAGGGCATGGGAAAAAATTTTATCTGAGAGTTTGACTTTTAAATTATTGAACAATTGAGACTGAAGAAAGTACTTAGATTTATATCTACAAGCCTTATGTGACATAAGCCAAAATCTAGATTTCGTAATGTGTTCATCATTTTATAAGCACACAGTTACACTGTTCAGAATCAAATTCACAATTCAATTTGGACTTTGTACAGCACAGAACAGTATTGTACTCATCACAAGTGTCAGGCTATCCATGGCCCAGGTCTTCTACATTCTTCAATCTTGGCTCTTCATGCAGAAGTATCAATTCATGTTTCCTCCAATCATATTTTCCTATGGATTTTGATTTTCTAAACACTGATTTTGAGGGGACAGATGGACCATCTGGCTTATACACTTATATGCTAACAATATTATCTCATATTTTTGCTATGTATATTTTGTTTCAAGGGCTATGTGCTGTGCTTACTTGCTCAGTCGTGTCTGACTCTTTGCTACCCCATGGACTGTAGCCTGCCAGGTTCCTCTGTCTGTGGAATTTTGCAAGCAAGAATACTGCAGTGGGTTGCCATTATCTCCTCCAGGGAAACTTCCTGACTCAGGGATCAAACCTGTGTCTCTTGTATTTCCTGAACTGGCAGATGGGTTCTTTACTGCTGCGCCATCAGGGAAACCCCTTCAAGGACTATAGACATGTTAAATATAAATGTGTTAGTAAAGGAATCTGTCAGCAAAAAAAAGACCAGGAACTGACTGTGGCTCAGATCATCAAATCCTTATTGCAAAATTTAGACTTAATTGAAGAAGGTAGGGAAAACCACTAGACCATTCAGGTATGACCTAAATCAAATCCCTTACAATTATACACTGAAAGTTAAAAATAGATTCAAAGGATTAGATCTGATAGACAGAGTGCCTGAAGAACTATGGATGGAGGTTTGTGACATTGTACAGGATGCAGGGATCAAGACTATCCCCAAGAAAAGGAAATGCAAAAAGGCAAAATGGTTGTCTGAGGAGGCCTTACAAGTAGCTGAAAAAAGAGAAGTGAAGGTAAAGGAGAAAAGGAAAGATAAATCCATCTGAATGCAGAGTTCCAAAGAATAGCAAGGAGAGATAAGAAAGCCTTCCTCAGTGATCAGTGAAAGAAATAGAGGAAAACAATAGAATGGGAAAGACTAGAGATTTCTTCAAGAAAATTAGAGATACAAAGGGAACATTTCATGCAAAGATGGGCTCGATAAAGGACAGAAATGGTATGGACCTAATGGAAGCAGAAGATGTTAAGAAGAGATGGCAAAAATAAACATAAGAGCTATACAAAAAAGATCTTCACGACCCAGATAATCACAATGGTGTGATCACTCACCTAGAGCCAGACATTCTGGAATGTGAAATCAAGTGAGCCTTAGGATGCCTCACTACAAACAAAGCTAGTGGAGGTGATGGAATGCCAGTTGAGCTATTTCTAATCCTAAAAGATGATGCTGTGAAAGTGCTGCACTCAATATGCCAGCAAATTTGGAAAACTCAGCAGTGGCCACAGGACTGGAAAAGGTCCGTTTCCATTCCAATCCCAAAGAAAGGCAATGCCAAAGAATGCTCAAACTACCACACAATTGTACTCATCTCACTCGCTAGCAAAGTAATGCTCAAAATTCTCCAAGTCAGACTTTGATAGTATGTGAATCATGAACTTCCAGATGTTCAAGCTGGATTTAGAAAAGGGAGAGAAACCAGAGATCAAATTGCCAACATGTGCTAGATCATAGAAAAACCAAGAGAAACCAGAAAAACATCTACTTCTGTTTTCTTGACTATGCCAAAGCCTTTGACTGTGTGGATCACAACAAACTGTGGAAAATTCTTCAAGAGATGGGAAAACCAGACCACCTTATCTGCCTCCTGAGAAATCATATGTATGCAGGTCAAGAAGCAACAGTTAGAACCAGACATGGAACAACAGACTGGTTCCAAATTGGAAAAGGAGTGCATTGAGGCTGTATATTGTCACCCTGCTTATTTAACTTATATGCAGAGTACATCATGAGAAACACTGGACTGAATAAAGCACAAGCTGGAATCAAGATTGCCCCGAAAAACAGCAATAACCTCAGATACACAGATGACACCACCCTTATGGAAGAAAATGAGGAGGAACTAAAGAACCTCTTGATGAAAGTAAAAGAGGAGGGTGAAAAAGCTGGCTTAAAAGTCAACATTCAAAAAACTAAGATCATGGCATCTGGTCCCATCACTTCATGGCAAATAGATGGGGAAACATTGGAAACAATGGCAGACTCTATTTTCTTAGGCTCCAAAATCACTGCAGATGGTGACTGCAACCATGAAAATCAAGGATGCTTGCTTCTTGGAAGAAAGCGATGACCAACCTAGACAGCATATTAAAAAGCAGAGACATTACTTTGCCAACAAAGGTCCATCTAGTCAAAGCTATGATTTTTCCAGTAGTCATGTATGAATGTGAGTGTTGGGCTATAAAAAAAGCTGAGCGCTGAAGAGTTGATGCTTTTGAACTGTTGTGTTGGAGAAGACTCTTGAGAGTCCCTTGGACTGCAAGGAGGTCAAACCAGTCAATCCTCATGGAAATCAGCCCTGAATATTCGTTGGAAAGACTGATGCTGAGGCTGAAACTCCAATACTTTTGCCACCCGATGCAAAGAACTGACTCATTGTAAAAGACTCTGATGCTGGGCAAGATTGAAGGCAGGAGGAGAAGGGGACGACAGAGGATGAGATGGTTGGATGGCATCACCGACTCAATGGACATGAGTTTGAACAAGCTCCAGAAGTTGGTGGGTGGACAGGGAAGTCTGGCGTGCTGCAGTCCATGAGATCGCAAAGAGTCGGATCTGATCGAGTGACTAAACTCAACTGAACTGAAAGAAATCTGTGAGAGTGGATCTTAAATGTACACTCAAGCACAAGAAATCTCTTTTCACATCATGAATAACAAGTAGATTGGGTCCATCAACTATAATTGCTGTCTAAGGAGAATTTGTAAGGAACATCATGATGAGAGAGTTGGAGGAGGCAGGAGGAGGGGAGGAGTGGATGGATAAAAGGGTGAGGGAAAGGAAGGACAGACAAATAAATGAAAGACAGAAATGGGAGACTAAATTTTGCAGCAGATAATGTAATAGCTTTCCACTTCAGAGAGCTTTGTTCAGGAACTCTACCATAAACATGTTCATATGTTTCAGAGTATAGTACTTTGCACATACTATGTGCTTAATACATAATTTGTTGTTGGATTAAAACAATCCTCATGGGTTCAGTGCCCCTCTCACTCTGATGATTCTCTGTAGTTATCAAAGCATGTCATATAACCAGCCTTTTTAGATCGAGGTCCAATTGGTAAGTTTTTCCTGTTCTCTGGAGCTAGCCTGGGGAAGGCAAGCCCAGAACAGTACCTGCTCCTGGAGACAACTCAGTACTTGGTGAATGGTTGAATGCCTTCAAAACAGAGGCTTTTTATTTCTCTCTAAAGCAAACTCTGAATGAAAGCAAGTCTTAGAAAATATAAATGTCATCAAATAGTAAGATGTTACTATGAAAGGTGGGTGCCAAACAATTTCATTTGAAAAAAAGGTATTGATTTGATATTTTGATTCAAATTCAAATTGTTTCATGAGAAGAGGAGACTCAGTATCACTTACATTTTCTTTTACAAACAATTTGTAAAATTAGTAAAGTCCTTGTCTGAAGAAATTAACATGGTTTATTTTTTTCCTTTAAAAGCATAATTTATACAGGCTGTTGTGTAGTGTGCTCAATTACACCAAATGATTTTATACTGAAACTTAATTCATTAAAATACTTTAATGCATTTATTTGCCATTTGACTATTCCACTTCCTTCAAAAATTAGAAGATGCCATATTATGCTCAACTAATTTAATTAATGTGGAGATAATTTTTCCTATAAAACAAGGCTTGGTCATTCTGTTTCTTTGCTTCAGGGTTATGTGATAATAGAGAGGAAATGGAAATGTCATCATATTTAGTTTCAAATGGAAATCAAGAACAAATTGAAATTCCTGTCTTCAGCATGTTAAATTTTATGACCAGATAGAGAATACAAATTATAGTTGAAGTAATAAAAATTTGAATGTGTTGTTATATTTGCATTATGCATTTAGTACAAGTACTGTCAAATGATACTTGGAATTTTCATATGGCTGGAATACACATAATAGTGCCTGCATAATCTGCTGAAGGGGTAATTTCTGGATTATAATTTTCCCCATAAGTGACCTTTAGCTGCACTCTAGTTTATATTATGTTTACCACTTTTAATTCAGAAAGTCTTGACTTTGGATCATCTTAGTTTTCATAACCATAGAATTTATATAGTTAAAGTTCAGTTCAGTTGCTCAGTTGTGTCCGACTCCTTGCGACCCCGTGAACTGCAGCACGCCAAGCTGCCCTGTCCATCACCAACTCCTAGAGTCTACCCAAACCCATGTCCATTGAGTCGGTAATACCATCCATTCGTCTCATCCTCTGTCATCCCCTTCTCCTCCTGAGTTCAATCATTCCCAGCATCAGGGTCTTTTCCAATGAGTCAGCTCTTCACATCAGGTGGCCAAAGTATTGGAGCTTCAGCTTCAGCATCAGTCCTTCCAGTGAACACCCAGGACTGATCTCCTTTAGGATGGACTGGTTGGATCTCCTTGCAGTCCAAGGGACTTCCAAAAGTCTTCTCTAACAGCACAGTTTGAAATCATCAATTCTTCAGTGCTCAGCTTTCTTTATAGTCCAACTCTCACATCCATACATGACTACTGGAAAAACCATAGCCTTGACTAGATGGACCTTTGTTGGCAAAGTAATAGCTCTGCTTTTTAATATGCTGTCTAGGTTGGTCATAACTTTCCTTCCAAGGAGTAAGCGTCTTTTAATTTCATGGCTGCAATCACCATCTGCAGTGAGTTTGGAGCACCCAAAAATAAAGTCAGCCACTGTTTCCACTGTTCCCTATCTATTTGCCATGAAGTGATGGGACCAGATGCCATGATCTTAGTTTTCTGAATGTTGAGCTTTAAGCCAACTTTTTCATTCTCCTCTTTCACTTTCTTCAAGAGGCTCTTTAGTTCGTCACTTTCTGCCATAAGGGTCGTGTCATCTGCATATCTGAGATTATTGATATTTCTCCCGGCAATCTTGAATCCACCTTGTGCTTCATCCACCCCAGTGTTAGTCGTGATGTACTCTGCATATAAGTTAAATAAGCAGGGTGACAATATATAGCTTCCACGTACTCCTTTCCCAATTTGAGAACCAGTCTGTTGTTCCATCTCCAGTTCTAACTGTTGCTTCCTGACCTGCACACAGATTTCTCAGGAGGCAGGTCAGGTGGTCTGGTATTCCCATCTCTTGAAGAATTTTCCATTGTTTGTTGTGATCCACAAAGTCAAAGGCTTTGGCATAGTGAATAAAGCAGGAATAGATGTGTTTCTGGAACTCTCTTGCTTTTTTGATGATCCAGCAGATGTTGGCAATTTGGTCTCTGCTTCCTCTGCCTTTTCTAAATCCAGCTTGAACATTTGGAAGTTCATGGTTCACATACTGTTGAAGCCTGGCTTGGAGAATTTTGAGCATTACTTTACTAGCGAGTGAGATGAGTGTAATTGTGTGGTAGTTTGAACATTCCTTGGCATTGCCTTTCTTTAGGATTGGAATGAAAACTGACCTTTTCCAGTCCTGTGGCCACTGCTGAGTTTTCCAAATTTGCTGGCATATTGAGTGCGGCACTTTCACAGCATCATCTTTTAAGATTTGAAATAGCTCAACTGGCATTCCATCACCTCCACTAGCTTTGTTTGTAGTAATGCTTCCTAAGGCTCACTTGACTTCATATTCCAGGACATCTGGCTCTAGGTGAGTGATCACACCATTGTGATCGTCTGGGTCATGAAGATCTCTTGTACAGTTCTTCTATGTATTCTTACCACCTGTTCTTAATATCTTCAGCTTCTGTTAGGTCCATAGCATTTCTGTCCTTTATTGAGCCCCTCTTTACATGAAATATTCCCTTGGTATGTCTGATTTTCTTGAAGAGATCTCTAGTCTTTCCCATTCTGTTGTTTTCCTCTATTTCTTACATTGATCGCTGAGGAAGGCTTTCTTATCTCTCCAGGCTATTCTTTGGAACTCTGCATTCAAATGGGTATATCTGTCCTTTTCTCCTTTGCTTTTCGCTTCTCTTCCTTTCACAGCTATTTGTAAGGCCTCCTCAGACAGCCATTTTGCTTTTTTGCATTTCTTTTTCTTGGGTATGGTCTTGATCCCTGTCTCCTGTACAATGTCATGAACCTACATCCATAGTTCATCAGGTACTCTGCCTCTCAGGTCTAGTCACTTAAATCTAGTTCTCAATTCCACTGTATAATCATAAGGGATTTGATTTATAGTTAAAAGGACATGCCAAAAAACCTGAAAATAATAATCATAAACTCATTTTTGTAGTCTCCTTGAAAAGTATGGTTATTGTGAAGCTCAAAAGAGTTACCACAGTCTCTAGGAAGAAAGTCACTCAATAAAGATCTGTCTTTAAGTCACTCATTCACACACACCCACACACACATAGAACTGATTGGCCCACAACATATTTCCTTAAAGTATTGTATAGAAAATACTACCAGGCATCAAAGAACGGGCTTCAGGTTCCCTGGGAAGTTTGTTTAAAATGCACATATATAGGTCCCAGGTGCTAAGATTTGGTTTTTGTGGAAGAGAGGGGAATAAAAACTTGACTTCTGCATTTAAAAATTCCTCTCCAGAGAGTCTGATGTTCCTGAAGGTTATAAACCCCTGTCCTAGAGGGCCATCACTGGTTGACGAGCCTTTAGTATAGGACAGTCTTGAATCCTAATGCATATGTATATGAATCACTGGGGGATCTTAAAATGCAGATGTTGGTTCATCTGGGTTGGGAGATAGAATTCTGTGGGTCTAACAAGTCCCCAGGTGGTTCCAATGTTGCTTGTCTGTGAATTCACTTTGAATAGCGACGATGGGATTTTTCCAGCCATTTTGTAGCTGAGCTAACAGGCGTTTGTTTTGAAGTATTCTACAAGATGCTGCTGTTGATATTTAGTATCTATATTGTGTCCAACTCTGCGACCACATGGACACTATCCCGCCAGGCTCCTCTGTCCATGGAGTTTTCCAGACAAGAATACTGGAGCAGGTTACCATTTCCTCCTCCAGGGACTCTTCCTGTCCCAGGGATTGAACCTGTGTCTATAGTATCTCCAGCATTGGCAGGCAGATTTTTTACCACTAGCACCACCTGAGAAGCCCTTATGTTAATAAATGAATATTGTTTAGTCCCTAAGTCAGGTCTGACCATTTTGTGAACCCATGAAATATGAACTCCCCAGGTTGGTAGGTGCCCAATATGCTCCTGGAGATCAGTGGAGAAATAAATCCAGAAAGAATGACGAGACAGAGCCAAGGCAACAACAACACCCAGTTGTGGATGTGACTGGTGATGGACGCAAGATTCAATGCAGTAAAGAGCGATATTGTACAGGAACCTGGAATGTTAGGTCCACAAATCAAAGCAAATTGGAAGCGGTCAAATGGAGATGGCAAGCGTGAACATCAACATTTTAGGAATCAGCAAACTAAAATGGACTGGAATGGGTGACTTTAACTCAGATGACCATTATATCTACTACTGTGGGCAAGAATCCCTTAGAAGAAATGGAGTAGCCATGATAGTCAACAAAAGAGTCTGAAATGCAGTCCTTGGATACAATCTCAAACATGATAGAATGATCTCTGTTCATTTCCAAGGCGAACCATTCAATATCACAGTAATCCAAGCCTATGCCCCAACCAGTAACACTGAAGAAGCTTAAGTTGAATGATTCTATGAAGACCTACAAGACCTTCTAGGACTAACACCCAAAAAATAGGTCCTTTTCATTATAGGGGACTGGAATGTAAAAGTAGTAAGTCAAGAAACACCTGGAGTAGCAGGCAAATTTGGCCTTGGAGTACAGAATGAAGCAGGGCAAAGGCTAATAGAGTTCTGACAAGAGAATGCACTGGTCATAGCAAACACCCTTTTCCAACAGCACAAGAGAAGACTCTACACATGAACATCACCAGATGGTCAATACCAAAATCAGATTTATGATATTCCTTGCAGCCAAAGATGGAGAAGCATTATACAGGCAGCAAAAACAAGACTGGGAGCTGACTGTGGCTCAGATCATGAACTCCATATTGCCAGATTCAGATGTAAATTGAAGAAAGTAGGGAAAGCCACTAGATCATTCAGGTATGACCTAAATCAAATCCCTAATGATTATACAGTGGAAGTGAGAAATAGATTCAAGGGATTAGATCTGATAGAGTGCCTGAAAAGTATGGACAGAGGTTCAGACATAGTACAGGAGGCAGGGATCAAGACCATCACCAAGGAAAAGAAATGCAAAAAGGCAAAATGGCTGTCTGAGGAGGCCTTACAAATAGCTGTGAAAAGAAAAGAAGCAAAAGGCAAAGGAGAAAAGCAAAGATAAACCCATTTGAATGCAGAGTTTCAAAGAATAGCAAGGAAAGACAAGAAAGCCTTCCTCAGCAATCAATGCAAAGAAATAGAGGAAAACAATAGAATGGGAAAGACTAGAGACCTCTTCATGAAAATTAGAGATACCAAGGGAACATTTCATGCAAAGATGGGCTCAATAAAGGACAGAAATGTATGGACCTAACAGAAGCTGAAGATATTAAGAAGAGGTGGCAAGAATACACAGAAGAACTATACAAAAGAAGATCTTCACGACCCAGATAATCACAATGGTGTGATCACTCACGTAGAGCCAGGTGTCCTGGAATATGAAGTCAAGTGAGCCTTAGGAAGCATCACTATGAACAAAGCTAGTGGAGGTGATGGAATGCCAGTTGAGCTATTTCAAATCTTAAAAGATGATGCTGTGAAAGTGCCGCACTCAATATGCCAGCAAATTTGGAAAACTCAGCAGTGGCCACAGGACTGGAAAAGGTCGGTTTTCAATCCAGTCCCAAAGAAAGACAATGCCAAGGGAAGTTCAAACTACCACACAATTGCACTCATCTCGCATGCTAGCAAAATAATGCTCAAAATCCTCCAGGCCAGACTACAACAGTACGTGAACCACGAACTTCCAAATGTTCAAGCTGGATTTAGAAAAGGCAGAGGAAGCAGAGACCAAATTGCCAACATCTGCTGGATCATCAAAAAAGCAAGAGAGTTCCAGAAACACATCTATTCCTGCTCTATTCACTATGCCAAAGCCTTTGACTTTGTGGATCACAACAAACTATGGAAAATTCTTCAAGAGATGGGAATACCAGGCCACCTGACCTGCCTCCTGAGAATCTGTATGCAGGTCAGGAAGCAACAGTTAGAACTGGAGATGGAACAACAGACTGGTTCTCAAATTGGGAAAGGAGTACGTGGAGGCTATATATTGTCACCCTGCTTATTTAACTTATATGCAGAGTACATCACGACTAACACTGGGGTGGATGAAGCACAAGGTGGATTCAAGATTGCCGGGAGAAATATCAATAATCTCAGATATGCAGATGACACGACCCTTATGGTAGAAAGTGACGAACTAAAGAGCCTCTTGAAGAAAGTGAAAGAGGAGAATGAAAAAGTTGGCTTAAAGCTCAACATTCAGAAAACTAAGATCATAGCATTGGTCCCATCGCTTCATGGCAAATAGATGGAGAAACAACGGAAAAAGTAACAGACTATTTTTTTCCCCTCCAAACTCACTGCAGATGGTGATTGAATCCATGAAATTAAAAGATGCTTGCTCCTTGGAAGAAAAATTATGACCAACCTAGACAGCTTATTAAAAAGCAGAGTCATTACTTTGCCAACAAAGGTCCATCTAGTCAAAGCTATGGTTTTTCCTGTAGTCATGTGTGGATGTGAGAGTTGGATTACAAAGAAAGCTGAGCACT
Source organism: Cervus canadensis (assembly GCF_019320065.1). NCBI lineage: Eukaryota > Metazoa > Chordata > Mammalia > Artiodactyla > Cervidae > Cervus > Cervus canadensis. The sequence goes on from NC_057404.1 coordinate 56,226,492, forward strand.
GAAGAATGGATGCTTGCGAACTGTGGTGTTGGAGAAGACTCTTGAGAGTCCTTTGGACTGCAAGGAGATCCAACCTGTCCATCCTAAAGGAAATCAGTCCTGAATATTCACTGGAAGGATTGATGCTGAAGCTGAAACTCCAATACTTTGGCCACCTGATGCGAAGAACTGACTCATATGAAAAGGCCCTTATACTGGGGAAGATTGAAGGTGGGAGGAGAAGGGGATGACAGAGGATGAGATGGTTGGATGGCATCACTGACTCAATAGATAGGAGTTTGCATAAACTCTGGGAGTTGGTGATGGACAGGGTGGCCTGGCGTGCTGCAGTCCATGGGGTTGCAAAGAGTCGGACTTGACTGAGCGACTGAGGTGAACAACTGGTGGATTGTAGCCCGCCAGGCTCCTCTGTCCATTGGATTTTTTAGGCAAGAATACTGGAGTGAGTTCCCATTTCCTTCTTTAGGGTACCTTCCCGACACAGAGATTGAACTCAACTCTCCTGAATTGGCAGGCGGATTCTTTACCACTAAGCCACGGGGGAAGCCCATTCTACAAGATACTGTTGTGTTAATGGGAGACAGCATTGTGTTGTGAAAAGATAATTCATCCAGCAAGCACTGACTAAGCATTCACTGCATATTAGGTTCTTAGATCTTTGTGTTTCTGACTCACCTTGGCCTTTCCTCATGAGGCTCCTGTTTGTGTCCTTTAGAAAACCTTACCCCCTCCAATAATCCTTGGCTGTATATCCCTGCTGTGTGTTCCCACTGCATATTGCGTTAACTTTAATCACGGGAGTTGTCATACTTGGTTATAATTACCTACTTTCTTGTTTATCTTAGAATATAAAGCTTTTGAGGGCACTTCAGACCTCAGAACTCTGTCCATGAAAGCCAAGCACTGACTATGTAGGACAATTACTAAACCAATTAATTAAATGAGGTAATGTAAGCAAAGCCTCCAGTTCCAGCTAACTCCATTTCCTTCGTAAATTCTACACTGACCTCCAGCTAAGTGAAGAGAGAATAGCTGAGGGCTCTTGCCTACCTCTGCAAGGCTCCCTCTGGCTGGCTCTGACTGACCAAGAACTATTTGTCCAGATGATGACAGTGTTGTAGTCTCTCGTCAATCAGAAATAAATGGGAGAAGTATTAGTCAGTCCCAGCAAGGAGCATGACGGTTTTAAAATGCATCCACAGAACACTTACCTGGACACAGAGGGCACTTGGGGTGGCCTGGTTTCTCTTCTTGAAGTATGGGGTTTGGAAATCACCCCCACAGCCCAGCTCAGCTCTGCAGAGCTGCCAGGCAGGCGGCACGCATAGGAAGCTGTGGCAGCACCTGCAGCAGTGTCCCAGATCCCGCGCCTCACACTGCCTCTGCTCACGTGCTTACCTCCAGAAACTGCAACCAGGCCCACATCTGGTGACGCTGTATGTTTTACTGGTTGCCTTGTGACCTTACCTCTCATGGGGCCAAGGGAATGATGGCGAAATGGAGTGACTTGCAGGAGCAGCTGCAGAGCTGCTGGCGTGGCCATCCCCTTTGCTGGGGAAAACTCAGTTATCTCTGATGTTCAGTATCCAATAGGACCAGTTTTCTTCCACAGATACACTGGGAATTTCCCATTCATCACGTGATACTTTTGTAGTAATTTCAAACCTAAAAGAGATGACAAAGAAAGAATACATAGAAATTAGCAGGCTTGGGAGCAACTATTGGTCCATTGCTAAAGGAAGTTGAAATAGACTTTGGATAAAATTAAATTTACTCATTTTGTTATTGTTGTTCGGTCTCTAGGTCGTTTCTGACTGTTTTTGACCCCATGGACTGTAGCCTGCCAGGCTCCTCTGTTCATGGGGTTTCCCAGGCAAGAATACTGGAATGGGTTGCCATTTGCTTCTCCAGGGGATCTTACTGACCCAGGGATCAAACCCATGTCTCCTGCGTTGGCAGGCAGATTCTTTACCACTGAGCCACCAGGAAAGCCATATTGACATATATTTAGCACATATTTATTGCTTGCCTATATGTGTAAGACATACATTGGGCTATAAAAGAATCAAAGATCTCTGAACTGCAGTTACAGCTCTCAGTGAATTTCGACTAGCCAGTAGTTTGGAAACTGAAAAGAAGTTATTTTCAAAAACCCTTGACACTCCAGCCCAGTTCTCCTCTCTCAGACAATCTGGGTTGAAACTGCTTGTTTCTGCATTTATCCAGATCACCAGAGTGATCTTTTATTTAAATTCATGGCTGTAGCATGAGCTCTTAACACATTCTCTTAAAATGTATCCCTTCCTGGCTTCTGTCAGCCTTTCTTCCCTAGGCTGGACCTTACTCTGGTTTGTCCCTGCATTGTCTTTGATGGAATTTCCTTTTCTCAAACTCAGACACCTAAGAGGCTAAGGATGCATATCATGTATCCCGGTCCCTTGAGATGTGGTTGTTGTTGCTAGTCGCTAAGTCATGTCTGACTCTTTGCGACTCCCTTAACTGCAGCACGCCAGGCTCCCCTGTCCTTCACTGTCTCCTGAAGTGTGCTCAGATTCATATCCATTGACTCGGTGATGCTATATAACCATCTCATCCTCTGCCACCCCTTTCTCCTTTTGCCTTCAATCTTTCCCAGCATCAGGGTCTTTTCCAATGAGTCGGCTCTTTGAATCAGGTGGCCAGAGTATTGGAGCTTCAGCAACAGTGCTTCCAATGAATATTCAGGGTTGAGTTCCTTTAGGATGGACTGGTTTGATCTCCTTGAAGTCCAAGGGATTCTCAAGAGTCTTCTCCAACACCAATTCAAAAGCATCAATTCTTTGGTGCTCAGCCTTCTTTATGGTCCAACTGTCATATCCAAAAATGACTACTGGAAAAACCATAGTTTTGACTATATGGACTTTAGTTGGCAAAGGGATGTGTTTGCTTTTTAATATGCAACCTAGGTTTGTCATAGCTTTCTTTCCAAGGAGCAAGTGTCTTTTAACTTCATGACTGCAGTCACCATCTGCAGTGATTTTGGAGCCCAAGAAAATAAAATCTGCCACTGTATCCAAATTTTCCTCTTCTCTTTGCCATGAAGTGATGGGACTGGATGCCATGATCTTAAGTTTTTGAATGTTGAGTTTTAAGCCAGCTTTTTCACTCCCCTCTTTCATCCTAATCAAGAGGCTCTTTAGTTTCTCTTCACTTTCTGTCGTTAGAGTGGTGTCATCTGCATATTGAGGTTGTTGATATTTCTCCCGTTAGATGAGTAGTTCTCAAAGTGTGGTCTGCACACTTCTAGGGTCTCTTAGATGCTTTCAATGGATCTGTGAGGTCAAAATGATTTTCATAATGGTACTAAAGACATTGGTGGTTTTTTTTTTTTCCTGTATTGACATTTGCATTGATGGTGTAAAAGCAAAAGTGAATGATACCTTAGCATTTGAGGCAGTATTAGGAGTCCTTGTATTCATCACTGTCATCATTTCACTTAAGAAACAAGATGGTGGTTTCACATAGGAATGTCCTGGACAAAGCAGTAAAACGTTTGCATTTTATTAAATTTATAGCACATATCTTTTAATATTTTGTGTGACAAAATGAAAACACATGTATGGCATTTTGAATGTTTTGAGGAAGCACTTGCACAATTTTTTGAGCTGCAAGCTCAATCAGTGATTTTTTTTTCCCATAGAACATCATTTTTACTTTATTTATTTATTTTGATTTTTGATCTTATTTATTTGTTACTCTTAGAACGTCTCATTTTTGACTGGACTCAGAAGTAGAAGCTCTCAGAGAGGACAGCCTCCGTCTCTGGGCAATCTGTTCCTGCCGTTTTTCTTTGGCCTCCTTCATTCTCTTGGCCAAAAGTTTAGCATATTCTGCAGCCTCTTCTTTATTTTTCTTAGTACGCTGTTTCTTCAGAGCAATACACCGGCGTTTGTGTTGCAGAACTCATGGAGTCACGAGACGCTGAATCTTGGGTGCTTTAGTCCAAGGTTTCATACCGTCTTTGTTTAGGGGCTTTCACACAACATACGGGCGCACATCATCTTCTTTAGAGAGACTGAAAAGTTTTCAGATTCTGCTAGCTCTTTTGGGACCCAGGCGACGAGGCGCTGTAGTAACAGTAAGTCCAGGAATATCCTTCTCCCCCTTTTTCACGATGACCAAATTGAGAACACTCAGATTGGCATCCACAATGCGACCCCCTACAGATTTGCGCTTTCTCTCTCCAACCCTCCTTGGTCTGTAACAAGAATGCCCCTTACTCAGTAGCAGGCGAACTCAGCCATGGGCTAAGATACCCTGCTTCATGGGGAAACCCTGCTTATCGTTCCCGCCACTGATTCGGACCACGTAACCCTTCCATTCTTCACCCAGAGCATCAGCAGCAACTTCTGTGGCCATACGCTTCTTGTAGAAGGTACGAAGTTTTCGTTCATCGTCCACTTCAATGAGCTTCTGGCAGCCAGTGGCCGGGAGAAGAGATGTTCAGCTTCATTCTGAAGCAGCCGACAGCCTCCGAGGTGCCACGAAAAAGAGCTCATTTTTACTTTAAAGACTGACTGATAACCTACAATTATTTAAACTTGGGTATTCAGCAGACATCTTCTAGAAAATGAGCAAAGTGAGCTTGTCACTTCAAGAAAAACAACTGACAGTACTTGTGTATTTTCAAGGGAAAATCAGAAAGTTGCACCTGCTGCCATGAATCTGACAACTTCCCAATACTTACAGATACCAAAAGAGTGGGACATGATTTAGCAACTAAACAACAATACTTAACACTTCTCTGGTGAGGTCATTGCTGATATTAAGGAGGGTGATTTTGTATATCGTACAATCCATGGTGTTGCAAACAACTGGACATGACTGAGCAACTAACACACACATGCACATGATTAAATGTATCAACATTTAGAAGATCTGCATAATTCATTGAACCAATATTTTCTGAATGACTAGTGTATAATGTAACAGAATCATGCATAGGTTAAAGATCTATCCAAAGTGCAAAAGAGACTGGGGGATTTTAATATAATGAAGTATGAAAAGTTCATGGCTATGATTTCCGATTCTACATTGCAACTTGAGAAACAGTCACTTACTGAGTTTGATGTAGTGTCATGGAATATCCAAAATTATCTGAAGGGCTGTTAACATACCCTGCCCTTTTCTAACTATGTTTCTGTATGAAGCTAGATCTTCATACACTTTAGTCAACACAGTGTAAAACAACAGAATGAATGCAAAAGCATATAAGAGAATCCAGCTGTCTTGTGTTAAGCTCAGACATTAAAGACATTTAACAGAAATGCAAAAACCATATCACTATGTTTACCAAATTATCTTAGCATCAGAAAACATGGTTATTTTTCATAAAACATTTGTATTAACATATTATTGGATTGACAAAAAGCTCGTTTGGGTTTCCCATAAAATGAACTTTTTGGCCATCTATTAATAAAATTAATTAATAAAAATTAATAGATCTTTTTATTTCTAACATGGTAAATACCAATAGATAGAACTCACAAGGACAAAATAGTTTTTTTAGGTCCTCAATTATTTTTGAGAGTGTAAATAAGTCTTTAGACCAAAATGGTTGAGAGTTGCTGCCTTAGGTCACACACTTTTATATACTAATGATTGACTAAATGAACTTCCAGTTAACTAAAACTTTGGAGGATATCATTCAAATTGGCCCTTCCCTGAAAGGCATAGTCCTTGATTAACACTCCCAGGCCCCCTGTATCAGCATATCTAGAGCTATGGAAAAACAGATACATTTTTCAGGGTACATGAGACATATTCACATCTGAAATTAAATAATTTCAGTAAAAACACCAATACAGGCAAAGTATTTAGGAGCTCAGATTATGAATTCTAATCCAGTTCTCTATTAGTGTAGCAATGCCTTAGGCCTAGTTCTACCTTTAAACGGAAAAGCTTCTATTTTATCTGTTTGGAATGATATTCTTTCTAAAAGATGTCATATGTTTTTCTACATCTAATCAACCTACCACAATTATTTAAATATTTTAAATGACTTGTGATCATTATTATTAATTCCTATTATTATACTCAAATACAGTAGAGGCACTAAGTCTCATTGAGCATGTGGAAGTTTTTTACACTTTAATTAAATGTATTCTGAGTTTGCTTTTTTTAAAGATTTTCATGTGTTTTAAGGCTTTTACTTTCTTGCTTTGGTGTTGTATTAACTGTAACATCTTTAACAATGTTCATGTTTGCCTCTCCATTTCTAATTTCTGTAAACCAAACAAAAAAGCTTATTAGAATTGTATAAAATTGAGCAAATAGACTGAAAAAAGATCCCAGATACTTAGAGTGATGTACAGAAGTTTTAGGTAACTGTATTTTTTACTATATTTTAACCACTCAAAATACTGTTGAGCATACTTACAGGTTTTTTAGATAGCTAAATTCTTACTAGATGAGGTATTACAGCATAATAACCATCTAGTTAATAGTTGGGTGTACAGTTAATAAATATAAACAGAGACTTGAGAAAGCCACATAGTGAGTTCGAGCTTGACTCTTGTCTGAGTCTCCCTAATTATACTACTTATTTATCTAATCTTTTAGGTTTTACATGTGCTTTTTTTAAATGAGGTCTTGAAAAAAAATTTTCTTTAATTCTGTGTAAATATTTATAAAAAGAATGTGCATATAGTTCAAAGCCTTTGTGCAATCTTTCAGAATTTAATCCAACAAAAGAGTAGACAGGGACATGTCCTACATAAGGCTCTGGTCCATTGGTGTTTTTTTGAAAGAGCTGGGATGTTTACATTCTTTGGAAGGAAAGAAGAGCAGAGAATACCATTCCATATTTGTACTTGTTGGTTTTCTAGCATCATGGTGGCTGCTTTGTAACAGCTCATAGCACTTACACTGTGGCATCGTTTCAGCCTGTGGAATCACATTGGTATGCAGATTCTTAAGTATGCAGCCCCCATGGATTAAGGCCCTCATTCCTGTCAAAGAGAGTTATTTACTTCAGGAATTTTTCCAAAGTTGCTACCAGGAATACTTTATACTTTTATGGTGACTTGGTCCCTAAGGATAAAGACAGTCATCCAAAAGGAAAACTTTTTGCCAAGTAACTGGACATATATTTACTGGGCAGAACAGAAAAATTCTTAATCTTCATCAATTTGAGAACAGAGTGTTGAGTGTGGATTCCTAGTGTCTACTTGTATTTTGCACCCATGACCCGACTTGTATATATAGTTGAAGAATTATTTTCACTAGACAATTCGTGTAATTTAATTTCTTATTAAGTTCTTCATATACTTATCAATGCTTTAATGGAGAAAAGCCTTGCTTAATTTTAGGAATTATCTACTCCAGTACTCTTGCCTGGAAAATCCCATGGACAGAGGAGCCTGGTAGGCTACAGTCCATGGGGTCACTAAGAGTCGGACACGACTGAGCGACTTCACCTTACCTTACCTTATTCTTCTTTTAGAACATTTGTCTGGACAACAGGAGATACTGATAATCATTTCACTTTATTCCTTCTAAGTTCTTCACAAACTAATATTAAGTTCCTAGTAAATACTCTACAGTGGCTTTTCTGAAACTTCCTTCCTTGTCCTCAAGTTTTAACCCCCCTCTGTTTTTCCTCCTTTGTTTTTGGCAGATGGTGACCCCATACAATTTATCTAGTGTAAGTTCCTGCACTGTCTCTCCTGTCTGTCTTGAAATATCAGCATTTGTGTCCATCTTTTTTTCCTTTTCTGTATCTGAGAAACAGTTGCCCTTTTACCTCTTGTCCTTTTTTTACCTTCTATGTTTGCCCTTAATTCTCTCTTTCTATATCAGCTCATGGTTCATTCTGCAAATGGTTCATTTGCAGAAAATAGACACCTCTCTAGTTCGTGCTTATAGAATTGTTGAAAGCTCTGGAAAGACAGGGCCTTCAGAAATGGCTTCAGACAACACTGCAGAACTGGCTATCCAAAGGATTGGCAACATTTGCCACAATCAGGAAATTAAGGAGTCAGGAAGCTATTGGGCTGGCCCAGTGCTAGGTCTAGGGTTACATATCTTAGCTGTGATTTGGGACTAAGAAGCTGCCAGTAGAACTGCTGTATCCAGAGTAACAGTCATCTACCAGATCTGCAGCAGCAAGATGGATGCCTTACAGTCTAATTCCTCTCTTTGCTTAATTCAGTTTCAAGTGCAAGTTTCTTCCAGGTGCACCTTCTTGTTGAAATTGAATCACACCTAGAACCTAAGCTGAAGGAGAGTCTGGGAAATGTTATTTTACCTCCTTTGCCTCTGCCGCACACAAGACACATTCCAAGGGGCTTGAGACAAAAGTTAAGCAATCCATTCAACTGTTTGCCAGTCTTTTCTACTGACTTTTGATCTACTCAGTTACTAGTTTTATTTCTTATTTATTTATCCCAGTCTAGATATTTCCTCAACCTTTTTTTCCATTTCACTGTTTGAATTTCTGCACTAAATTCCAAGATTTTTTAACTCCTGCTATTAATATTTTTCTTGGGTTATTATTATTTTTATTACATGGTGTGCTGGTCCTTATTGTTTTCTTTTGCCTTGTCATCCTGAAACTGTTATGTTCCTATTGATTTCCAAAAATATTGTGCCATCGTAAACATGACTTCCCAACAACTTGTGAACTCAGTTTTGGTACTAGAAAACCCCTCATCAGGGGCTGAGGTTGGATTTTGGAATCTGGATAGGAAACTCATTAAAAGTAGGATTATTTGCTTATTTCTAAAACCTTAACCATACATCATTGGTCTTGCTGCACTTTCCACCAACCATTTTTCTGGACAGCTGATGAATACAGGGTTACCTAAGTCTTCAGTTTAAGAGCCACTTGGGGTGAGGGAATGCTTATTAAATTTTGTCTCAGAAGTATGAGGTAAGTTTTGCCAAAAGCCTGAAGTGGAAAATTGAAGAATAGATTTGAATCAGTTCTAATGAGGTGGATGAAACTGGAGCCCATTATACAGAGTGAAGTAAGCCAGAAAGAAAAACACCAATACAGTATACTAACGCATATATATGGAATTTAGAAAGATGGTAACGATAAACCTATATGCAAGACAGAAAAAGAGTCACAGATGTATAGAACAGACTTTTGGACTCTGTGGGAGAAGGTGAGGGTGGGATGATCTGAGAGAATAGCATTGAAACATGTATATTATCAATTGTGAAACAGATCGCCAGTCCAGGTTTGATGCATGAGACAAGTGCTCAGGGCTGGTGCACTGGGATGACCCTGAGGGATGGGATGGGGAGGGAGGTGGGAGGGGGGTTCAGGACGGGGAACACATGTAAGTCCATGGCTGATTCATGTCGGTGTATGGCAAAAACCACTACAATATTGTAAAGTAATTAGCCTCCAACTAATATAAATAAATGAAAAAAAAATTATTTTTTTAAAAAGAAAGAAAATTGAAGAAGGGCTGGGGCTTCAGAAGGAGCTACTAGATCATAGACTACTTTCCAAATTCCATCAAAATGATTTTACTTGTCTGAGATCATGTCTCATCCTGTCTTGGTTATCTTTAGGCCCCAAGACTTTATTTTATGGATTAAGAATAGCCTTGCATGGGATAGGCTTATTTACACTAATTTTCTCTTTCCTTTTCATGTATTTTAATACATATAGTAGTGGAATTTAAGGAGGAGATTATCTTGGTTCTACCACTTACTCTGACATGTTTCAAGTGGACTTGTCAATGAACTGTATGTGAAAATACAGCCCATGAGTCAAGATTTAGTTTTGCTAACAGGAATCTGACACAACTGATATGTCACATACACAATACAGAATAGTTTAAGTACAAGGTTCTATGAGAACTCAAATCTTGTACTTGCTTTCTAGTCAGCTCTGGAAGATGTGGAAATCAAGCAATAGTAAGTTAATAGAAAAGGAGCTTCTTAAAATTTTACCAGGGAATTATTTATCATAAAAGTAAATAAGCAAAGCTGATACTCTTCTCAGATTTTATTTACAAAGTGAAATAATGTTAAATTTCTCAAAGAAGCCTTAACTTTACATTTTCACTTGGTGTCAGTAAAATAAATCTTACCTGACATGGGTCAAGAGGTTGTAAGCAATAGAACACAGTATTTTGTAAATATTTACATTACCAGTATTTCTCTTAGTTATATATCTGATTAAATTGAGAGACACTGAAGGGGAAAATAGTATTTATGGACAGAAGCTTACTCATCTGATTAATATATTAGGTGTGGAATGAGGTCTCTAAGGGAATGTTTTCAAAGAAAGGGAATTATATCGCATACTCACATAAGTGTGTTGTACCAAATCACAGTTTGTAAAAGACAGTTTTACTCAATTTTGAATCTGTAACATATTATTTTACAAGTAGTCATAATATTGACTATTTAAAAATTAGAGATTAAAAAATCTTTAAAGATTAATATATATAAAGCTCTTAAAATAATACAAGAGGAAAAAGGAAAACAAAATAAACAAAATCTGTCTTTTTCAACACTGGTTTATAGACTGACCAGGCAAGTTTTTCTCTTTCTCTAGTCTTTTCCATTTCCTCCCTGACTGCATGCACTGTATGTCAATTGTTTTTACACTCCTCCTCTCTCTTTCTTCATTCTAGGGTTCATGGTATCGAATTTAGACTATTGACGAGGAAGGCAACTTATGTGATGGTTTAGTTGCTAAGTCATGTCCAACTCTTGCAACCCCAGGACTATAGCCCTCCAGGCTCCTCTTTCCCTAGGATTTTCCAGGCAAGGATACTGGAGTGGGTTGCATTTCCTTCTCCAGGGGATCTTCCTGACCAGGGATCAAACCCGGGTCTCCTGCACTGCAGGCAGATTCTTTACCAAGCAAGCTACCAGGGAATCCCTGTGAGTAAAACCACAAGCTCTGAAGTTAGAATTCCTGTGTTCAATTTCTGGTCTTAGCTGCATAATTTTAGGCAAAGTACCTCCCTTTTCTAAGTCTCTGTTTTCCTCTCCATAAAAATGAGGGTAATGACTGTCCATCTGAACACAGTCCATCTGAACACGTACAAGTAGAAGTACATTTATACTTCTCATCAAAGTTTTCTAGAGATAAATGATTTAAGGAAGTAAAGGGCTTAGCATAGTAAGTGCTCAATTTTAAAAAGCCACTAATATTTACATATTTATATTATTACTTCTGCTGGGAGACAATAAATAGGTTGGTCTTCTTCCACAATTCAGTTATGAAATATGTACTTATAGAGGAAAAGACACATAAAAAATTATTTATCTTAGATTATGAGCTAATACCAAGTATATGTATGAAAACTGAAAATGAATCCAGATATTTTCAAACATCTTATAGACTAAGTACTAACACTACAATTTTTCTTTGGCATGTTTTACTTGGCATGTTGTGTGTGTGTGTGTGTGTGTGTGTGTGTGTGTGTGTATAGGAAGTCAATGCATTCTTATTCAGTAATCCCTTCTTGAGCACCTCTGTGAGCTCTATGTGCATCATGGAACTTAACATATATTATTTCTAATCCTTATTAACCCTTAAGAGAAATCAAATTTATTAGTTTTATTTTACATTTTGGAAAACTAGAGCTTAAGGAGGTAATGCAGTTCATCTAACCAAGTTCAGAGGGTTAGTAAGCACTGGGACCACAGGTTTGAAACTGACGCCTTCTTTCATGAGAGCTGGTGTTCTCTTCCACTAGGACGCATACTTTATGAATCTAGGCCTAATGCCCTGAGAAGACTGGTTGATAAGTTCATTCATAGAGATTCAGCATTGTAAATCTTAACAGTTTTTATGTCCAAATTTACTCTTTTTACTGACAAAGTATTTCACTTTAACAAGTATTTTCAGGGGTTAGAATTTTTACTCAGATTCATAATAATGCACAATTATACAAATTAGAAAAATGCATAATTGTATACATAAAGATCTTTTATACACTAATAAATGTTTATTCTTCATAATCACCTATGAATAGAATCATATTGGTGAAGCTGGTGATTTCAAGGGATATGTTTGGGCACAACTGACTCTGGCAGATAAACTTTGTTTAGTTTAGTCCTATCAAAAATAGAGAAAAATGTCAATGTATGGCAAAAACCACTACAATATTGTAAAGTAATTAGCCTCCAACTAATAAAAATAATGGGGGGGGGAATAAATAATTGTTCAAACCAGAAAAAAAAAAATAGAGAAAAAGTAGTCCTTTAGAAAAGCCTTGTGGCAAGGAAAGTATCACCATATTTAACATGGTTCATGAGGGAAAAATATTTCCTGCTGTTCAGACAATTGTAAAAGGTCAACTAAACACAATCATAGCAGTTGATTCCAAATGTTGACCTCAGAATGTACGCTCTGAAGGAATGCTAATGGCTCCTACCATAGTGCTTTTGCTTATTTGGATTCCGCTAAAAGCTCCACTTGACAAGCACAATGATGAACTGCACCTTTCCCATCAAGCAACACATGTTTGGATGATAGACAGCTCTGTTAAGGTGGAGATTTGTTTATCTTCCAAGAACCAATTTTTCATCTTACTCTGCAAACCCATGAAGCTGCTTAAAACTCATATAACTTATTGCTGGTAAATGGAACATCAGCTTCAAGATTGACCTTGGGGAAGGGGATACAGGATATAATGACACATCTGTTTTATCAACATAAAACCTCTTTGGTCTTCAAAAGGAGGAATTTTCTGTTCATATTCTAGTACATCTGACTCCACTGAATGAACGATTTTGTGCTTCAAAATATGTTTTATTATCTTTTTTGTTATCTATTTTTAATCTATTTTATTATCTTTAAAAAATTAAATTTAAATGAATGAAATATGAATAACTCTATCCTTAACTTATATGTTCACTGTTGAGTATTGTTTTATCCTTGACTTATTAACAACTCTCTCATGATTCTCCATTATAATAATTTCACACAAGACAACTAAATATATCTGGCAGTCAATAAACAGATATTTTTCAAAACTGGGTAACTATTATTTTTCTCATTGCTCTGGCTGCATCCTTAAAGCCTTGGACATATTGAATTCATTTAATTTTTGCAATAAATTGTTGTGTGCTTTCAAAGAAGAAAGAACGAGATTGATTTTTTCAGAAAAGGGGAAGGCCTTCTTATAATTTATGACAATAAAAGAATAGACTCTCCCAGAACACAACTAACTTAAACACTGCAAATTTCATTAGCATCATTGTTCTGGCACTTAAAGATATGCTTCTGCCTCCAGGAGTATCATGTAAAATGTAAATGTACATGGAGATATAAACTTTAAAGCTATATCAGTCAGCAAATTAATTATCATTTAAGACCTTAGCAAGAATTAGTGGGCAACTGTTAGAGATAAACTGAAATACATTTCGTGCCATATCAGAAGTGAGCCTGGCTATGAAAACATTCTTTAAGAAGTGTTGCTTACCTGGTTCTGAGCTCTTTGGACTCATAATCTTGATTATAATAGTCAAACAGGGATCCCTTTGGTGGAAAATAGATAGAAGATGACCTTAAAGTATTCTTAACTTTGAGATTGTGTGATCATGATACATGATTCATTAAAAACCATTAAATTCACATTGTAAAATGAAATCTAAACATTTTAGTATCATTTAGGGTCCCAGCAGAAAATAGGTGGCATATTCAAAGGAGTAATTAAAGATAATATAGCACAGGCTCGTGGAAATCAACAAATGAAAATGAAGCACCCAGAGGTCAAGAGCGGGAAGCTGTTATTACCCTTAGGTGTGAAGATGCAAGGAGGTGGTGTGTGTTATTGGAGTTAAGGCATGGTAAAGCGACATACAGACAGGAGCTCTGACTGTCTACGTCGAGGAGCAAAGCCATTGCCAAACCGTGGCCCAGCAGGTCCAGCAGGGAGAGCGTTTCCCTGCCCTCTCATTTCCCTTGCTCTTTATCTCTTGTTGGAGCTTCCTGTTGAACAAAGCCAACCAGGAGTCAGCATGCAAGGGAACTTGGCCACTGCAGGCTCTAGAGGCCAGAAAGCAGAGCCAGAGAGGGTAGAGAATGGGCTGAGGGAGAATGACTAGCACAACATTTTACCATAATCCTAATTACACAGAATGTTAACCTTCAGGAATACCTGAATGCTATTCCTCACTAAGGACCGGTGGGAGCTCTCTGCTGCTATTCTATTCCTCTGAGTTTCTCTTCTTCAGCATCTGAAAGTTCTCTTCTAGGTTTTTAGTCAGTTCTTGTTCCACTGAATCTGTGCTAGAATATGATACAGTCCTTAAGCAGGGTTGTTTTTATTTTTTGCAAAATAATCTTTTTTTTTTTCCTTTTTCACTGCTGCTGCTGCTAAGTCACTTCAGTCATGTCCGACTTTGTGCGACCCTATAGACGGCAGCCCACCAGGCTCTGCCGTCCCTGGGATTCTCCAGGCAAGAACACTGAAGTGGGCTGCCATTGCCTTCCCCGCCTTTTTCGCTAAAGTTTGCTTATTATCAAGTCTTGAATAACTGATTTCAATGAAGGATTTTTCCCTTTGACATAATTCTTAACAGCCTGCTGCCTAATTTTCCGCATTTTACTGGAAGGGCTTTCATCAGTTTATTGAGCTATAGAGCTCTCTCCTTAAACTCATTGTCCTGCCCTCCATCTCCTTCTGATAGTTGGTGTTCCACCCACACTGTCAATGAGAAGGCTCTTAAAATTTACTTTAATGAGAGGAGACATGTTCTGATTAGATCAAGCATCACAGTATGAAATAATTATTTTTAATGTATAACTAAGTTAAACATTTGTCTTCGCCATTCTTCACTGTTCTTTATTTCATTATTCTCGTTCCTTCACTATAGATTTACTTTTTTTTTTTTGGTCTATTTACCTAGAAATCTATGAATTGAAAGTTTGACAGTATGGTATGTAATAAATTGTAACAGGGGTTAGAAGTGTTTAAGATTGTCTTATAGGTTAACAGGTGAATTAAAACGCAGGGCTGATTTAAGTTTGCAGATCTATTTACTACTCCCAAGTAAAAATTTCTCCAAGACAGTGGTGTGTTGTTTTTTTTTTTTTACAAGTTATATAATTCTAATTATTGCCTCCTTTTTCACTCCACTCAGATCAGAAGCCAGAGCAAAGCCTCCGGGTCTGGGCTCTGTGAGGGGGATGAAGTGGTTTCTATCAATGGCAACCCTTGTGCAGACCTCACCTACCCAGAAGTCATCAAGCTCATGGAGAGCATAACAGACTCTCTCCAAATGCTCGTCAAAAGGTAAAAAGATTTGTTGGAATATTTATTTTCTCTTGAAGCTACATGGCAACGATTACAGTTCCTACTATCATATAAACTGTTCTCTATGGGGAAATGAGGGTTCTCTGTATGTCAGTATAAACAGAAAAACCATAGTGTTTGGAAAATGATAATTCTAATCAGCTGAATTTTCTGGCAAATTGAGAATTAACTTGAAAAGTTTGTTTCAAGAACTTTGTTGAAAATCTTAGGTATTTTAGACTACTTCCTTAGGAAGCTCAGTATATTGAGCATAATATAATACTTCTAGGTCAAGATTAACTATGATCACTAAATTATAATTCCTAGATTTATAGATTAATTTAAAATGTTTACATGTTAAAATGTTACACTATGTAATATTTATTTGAATAGAAAGAGGATGCCTAAGAGGAGGAAAAGAATCAAGAAACCCTTAAAAGCAGCCTGATTTGTATTTCAAAAAAACAACAACAATATTTGTATATGGGCAAAAGCTAATGGTTAAAGTTTTTGGACTCTCAATGCAAATGACAATCAAATGCTTGTCAATTTGATCTCTCCAAATGCTTCGCTCCTAACCTAATTGCTTAAACATGCAGAAGTCAACCTTAAACATAAAAACAAAACAATCAGGGTCATCACAAAGAAACTACAGCATCAACATTTTCACCATGTACAAATCACAGTTTAGTCCATATTAACCTTGTAAGTGAGGCCCTGACCATGCTAATACAATGAATCCACAAAGGAAATCTAAGGCTTCCTTCACACAGAATTTCAAAAACTTCTAGGAGTTTTGCCTTAACTGTGCAGAAAGACTACATAACAGCATTGTTGGTGGTGGTTGCTAAGTCATGTTTGACTCTTGTGACCTTAGAGTCAGGCTCCTCTTTCCATGGGATTTTCCAGGCAAGAATCCTGAAGTGGGTTGCCATTTCCTTCTCCAGGGGATCTTCCTGACCCAGGGATAAAACTCATGTCTCCTACATTGCAGGCGGATTCTTTACCACTGAGGGGCATCCCTGGTGGCTCAGATGGTAAATAATTCACCTGCAATGCAGGAGACCTGGGTTCTATCCCTGGGTAAGAAAGATCCCCTGGAGAACGGAATGTCAACCTACTCTAGGATTCTTACCTGGGAAATCCCAAGGACAGAGGAGCCTGGCGGGCTACAGTCCATAGGGTCACAAAGAGTTGACACACAGACTAACACCTTCACTTACTTTCACTTTCTTTACCACTGAGTCATCTAGGAAGCCACATACAGCATTACCCCTCTGGTAATCATTCAGTATGATTCCATTTCTATACAAACACAAACTTACTATGGCCAAAATTTTGGGAAAATAAAGAAATCTCGCAATTCTCTCACAATCTCCCATCTAAACATTTACCCTCAAGTCCAGTGTGTAAGCCACTGAGATCCTACTTATTCGTAAAGCTGCCATTTGCTTTTTCAAGAGATCTCATGGAAACCTTGCCAAGTGTAGTCAAAGTGTTGGCCATTGTTACATTTAAATCTCTGAGGTATTTGAAGTTCTGTCTTTGTAAAGGTTTAATCACATCCAAAATAGGAGAAAAACTTTTCCTAATTTATTCTCCTTTAGTGTCTTTGCTGATTTAATGAGGTCAGTCTTTTCAGAACACACTTGTAGAGTGGAACATCCCCTACTAGTTCTTGTTTTGATTACTTCATTGGGAAAGTCCTTGGTGGTTTAAAGCTGAGTTTTAGGTACATATTTACTTTTAAAAGTAAATGGACTAGTTCTCTGCTACTTTTAATAATTGGAATCTTGATTATTATTATCTTAAGTATTTTTATTTTTACAAAATAAATAAATAATTGCAGAGATTTTAAATGAAATCTCAAATTAAAATCATCCCCAAAGTAATTATCATCATCATCACCAGCACCCCTACAAATCTGGATATCTGAACATTGTTTCCTGGAATTAAATATTTCTTTTGCTCATGTAACTGTCATCTGTTCCTAGAGGACAAGTGATTTACTCTTCCTGGGCTATTACGCAGAGATAGCTGGGTCAGACTATCTTAAAATCTTCAACATTGTCTCTATTACTGTAAATTTTATTTAAATGTTTTATATATACACACACACATATAATTATGACACATAAATTTTGGAATTAAGTACCTATGTGCACTGAATGGAAATGAGCATTTTAAGGTACAAAGCTTTATTTAACCTCTAGTTCTTTTATGATTTTATTCATGTATATCTCCATTTTATCTTGGCTACCAATAAATGTTAATATTTATCTGACCCATTTGCCTGTATTACAGTCTGTAAGTATGGAATGAATTCAAACTACTCTCTTCTCAGCTTGATAATTTATTGCTGATATAATTCAAAGTGATTTAATCTACTTTCATCTCAAGGCCTTCCTAAATTATTATTATTATTTTTTTCCATTTATTTTTATTCATTGGAGGCTAATTACTTTACAGTATTGTAGTGGTTCTTGCCATACATTGACATGAATCAGCCATGGATTTACATGTGTTCCCCATCCCGATCCCCCCTCCCACCTCCCTCTCCACCCGATTTCTCTGGGTCTTCCCAGTGCACCAGCCCTGAGCACCCATCTCATGCATCCAATCTGGGCTGGTGATCTGTTTCACCCTTGATAGTATACTTGTTTCAGTGCTGTTCTCTCTGAACATCCCACCCTTGCCTTCTCCCACAGAGTCTAAAAGTCTGTTCTGTACATCTGTGTCTCTTTTTCTGTTTTGCATATAGGGTTATCATTACCATCTTTTTAAATTCCATATATATGAGTTAGTATACTGTATTGGTCTTTATCTTTCTGGCTTACTTCACTCTGTATAATGGGCTCCAGTTTCATCCATCTAATTAGAACTGATTCAAATGAATTCTTTTTAATGGCTGAGTAATATTCCATGGTGTATATGTACCACAGCTTCCTTATCCATTCCCCTTCCTTATCCATTCCCCATTTCCCATAGGTTGCTTCCATGTCCTGGCTATTATAAAGAGTGTTGTGATGAACATTGGGGCACACGTGTCTCTTTCAGATCTGGTTTACTTGGTGTGTATGCCCAGGAGTGGGATTGCTGGGTCATATGGCAGTTCTATTTCCAGTTTTTTTAAGGAATCTCCACACTGTTCTCCATAGTGGCTGTACTAGTTTGCATTCCCACCAACAGTGTAAGAGGGTTCCCTTTTCTCCACACCCTCTCCAGCATTTATTGCTTGTAGACTTTTGGATAGCAGCCATTCTGACTGGTGTGTAATGGTACCTCATTGAGGTTTTGGTTTGCATTTCTCTGATATTGAGTGATGTTGAGCATCTTTTCCTGTGTTTGTTAGCCATCTGTATGTCTTCTTTGGAGAAATGTCTGCTTAGTTCTTTGGCCCATTTTTTGATTGGGTCATTTATTTTTCTGGAATTGAGCTGCGGGAGTTACTTGTATATTTTTGAAATTAATCCTTTGTCTGTTTCTTCATTTGCTATTATTTTCTCCCATTCTGAAGGCTGTCTTTTCACCTTGCTTATAGTTTCCTTTGTTTTGCAAAAGCTTTTAAGTTTCATTAGGTCCCATTTGTTTATTTTTGCTTTTATTTCCAATATTCTGGGAGGTGGGTCATAGAGGATCTTGCTGTGATTCATGTCAGAGAGTGTTTTGCCTATGTTCTCCTCTAGGAGTTTTATAGTTTCTGGTCTTACATTTAGATCTTTAATCCATTTTGAGTTTATTTTTGTGTATGGTGTTAGAAAGTGTTCTAGTTTCATTCTTTTACAAGTGGTTGACCAGTTTTCCCAGCACCACTTGTTAAAGAGGTTGTCTTTTTTCCATTGTATATCCTTGCCTCCTTTGTCAAAGATAAGGTGTCCATAGGTTCATGATTTATCTCTGGGCTTTCTATTCTGTTCCATTGATCTATATTTCTGTCTTTGTGCCAGTACCATACTGTCTTGATGACTGTGGCTTTGTAGTAGAGCCTGAAGTCAGGCAGGTTGATTCCTCCAGTTCCATTCTTCTTTCTCAAGATTGCTTTGGCTATTCGAGATTTTTTTGTATTTCCATACAAATTGTGAAATTATTTTTTCTAGTTCTGTGAAGAATACTGTTGGTAGCTTGATAGGGATTGCATTGAATCTATAGATTGCTTTGGGTAGTATACTCATTTTCACAATATTGATTCTTCCAATCCATGAACACAGTATATTTCTCCATCTATTTGTGTCCTCTTTGATTTCTTTCATCAGTGTTCTATAGTTTTCTATGTATAGGTCTTTTGTTTCTTTAGGTAGATATACTCCTAAGTATTTTATTCTTTTTGTTGCAATGGTGAATGGTATTGTTTCCTTAATTTTTCTTTCTGTTTTCTCATTGTTAGTGTATAGGAATGCAAGGGATTTCTGTGTGTTAATTTTATATCCTGCAACTTTATTATATTCATTTATTAGCTCTAGTAATTTTCTGGTAGAGTCTTTAGGGTTTTCTATGTAGAGGATCATGTCATCTGCAAACAGTGAGAGTTTCACTTCTTCTTGTCCTATCTGGATTCCTTTTATTTCTTTTTATGCTCTGATTGCTGTAGGCCTTCCTAAATTAAAACTCTGCCCTTTTGAAACTCTCAAATTTCAGTTGCACAGAGTGTATTTGTCACTTCCTATATAAGAAATATTTAATTTGCTTTCATCATGTTTTAAAAATACTATAATTTTTTTTTTTTGGTGCTATTACCAGGAAGCTCTACAGATTATTTGCACAGAGAAAGCTGCATTTCATTTGATTGTTAGCTTGTGCTTTGTTTATTTTTATTTTGCCAAATTCAGTGAAAAGCAAAGTCAAGAGTAATTATTTTGAATATTGGTCTTAAATTTTACTACCACATAAATTCTAAGGTGAATTCCTTTGAATAGAATAGAAGTATGGGCTCACTCCCTTCAATAGATGATCCTGCATTAGTTAGGGTACTTTTGAGGGAAAAAGATAGATAGATGAGATAGATGCTACTGCTTCTTTAAAAAATTTACAAATGTAAGAAATGAAAGCATCTCCTACAGCTGTTCTGTGAATGATGCTTCTCTTCTAAAAGCAGTTAGAGTTTAAGTTAGAGTTTCATGCAAGAAGTCATTTAACCCTTAACTGACTTTGCTTCTTGCAAACACAAATTTGCAAAACCAGCTGGGAATGGTTAAGGTCAAAATAAAAAGACTGTGGTGAACAGCTGTGG
Organism: Cervus canadensis; assembly: GCF_019320065.1. Taxonomy (NCBI): domain Eukaryota; kingdom Metazoa; phylum Chordata; class Mammalia; order Artiodactyla; family Cervidae; genus Cervus; species Cervus canadensis. The sequence continues at coordinate 56,246,976 of NC_057404.1, forward strand.
GTTCCTTACCTGAGCGATTAAGGAACAGTTTGACTTCAGAGATCCTATAAGGAAAATGCTCCAAGTAACAAGTTCAAATAGAGAAGGGGAGACATTTCAGATTATAAATACTCCATGACTCAATGATTCATTGCAGCCTGGAAAGGATTTCTCTTTGCACAAGAGTACTGGGCTGGGGTCCACTTATTACAAAACACATGCCCATTGGAGCTTAAAAAACAGCTTCTATTTCATTCCTTTCAAGAAAGCACAGCCTCTAAAAGGATTACTTGATTTATCTGTATACTTAAATTGCTCTGAAGCTGCTGAATATGTTTATGTAACTTTATAATGTCCAGACTTAACTCAGTCAATGAGACATTACAAAGCTTTGTCATATTATAACAAGCATGATTATTTGAAAACACCCCAGTAATTATAGATGAAGGGCATCCATATAGCTATAACCTATGCTTTAAAAAAATGAAAAAAAAAAAAGTGAATTTAGGATGGATTTTGGTTTTATAAACTTTTGTGAGCATTTTTGTTTTGCTTTACAGACAAGTTTATTTGGAAGATCTTTAAATAATAATATAAACATGTTGCCAAGTTCTGTTTTCAAATATGTTGCAGTTGACATTTAGGAGGAAATATTTTTACTGTATTGTGTATTAGACATCATACAAGTGTCAGGAAGTTCTTTGGCAGGTGTAACACACTCTGATTTAACTGTCTGGACTAATTTTCCTGTGTGCAGACCATCCAGTGGAATAAGTGAAACTTCGATCTCTGAAACTGAAAACAAAAACCAGGAGAATGTCACCCATGAAGGGTTCGTGGAAAGTACCACCCTGCAGATTCGGCCAGCCACGAAGACCCAGTCCAGAGAGTTCTACGTTGTCCCGGTCAAGAGTGGAGCTCCCCTAGCTGAGGAGCAAGCGAGTGGCGCTGGTTTTTCTGGGAGCATAAAAGAAGAAACAGGCCTGGCCCCTCACACGTCTGACTCTGAAAGTGGACGCTTCCCAGAGGAGATTATCTTCAGTGAGAAGGCAGACGCGGGGCGGCCAGGCACTGTGGTTGAGCTGCAACTGTCCCTGTCACAAGAGAGACGCAAGGGCGCGCGAGCTGCTGTTGTGGCTCTCCTGGGGGCAGAAAAATCTAAGTCTCCTGACCCAGAGCCCGATTTACAACATGACGGGCTTGTCCACATAAATTCTGCCCCCACTAGTGAGAAAGAGGACCCTCCTCTGAGGTCCAGCAAGATAATCCAGATCTCCAGTGGCCAGGAGCTGAGCCTGACCCAGGGAAGCGAAGCGGCCGCCCCGGGGCTGCCCCGCCTGGAGGTGATCTTGGACTGCTCTGACAGGCAGAAGACGGAAGGGTGCGGGCTTCAGGCAGCAGAGGGGTGTGTGGCTCCTCCAGTGGAAGGAGGGCCGTCAGAAGCACCTCCTTCTCTGGTATCCTTTGCAGTCTCATCAGAAGGCACAGGGCAGGGAGAAGATCCACGCTCAGAAAGGGATCACAGCAGACCTCACAAGCACAGAGCGCGCCACGCACGTAAGTCCTGCGCTGGGAGCCACTGTGGGGCGGCTGGAAGGGGCTTGGGAGTTAGGGAGTTTTGCTGCTGGTTCTCCTGCCTGGATTTTCTCTTTTTAAGGTTTTTCTTATGTCTCTCATTGGCTTTTTTTTTTTTTTTTTTTAACTAATGCACAAAATAACAAACATGAAATTGTAGAAAACACCAATTTCTGAACTGGAAATAATAAGTTTTAACTTCGTAGTAGATTTAAATGTTTTTAATGCACTTTCTTTTATTCCCAAAGACACGGGGACTGTTAAAGAAAATACTAAAGTTAATGTGCCTTTTTTGATTTGTTTCATATTCCATGTTAAAATAGCATTTGAGAGTCTTTGCACTCATGTGGACGCTGAGTTTAAATGTCAAAAACTGTTGAGTTTGCTGCGGAGAGGTGTCTTTAAAATACAGGCTTAACCACTGATATTAAAAGCAGATCCTCATTTTGAAAAAAAAATCATTGTGCAGCATGATGATGCTTGCAAAAGTGAGTTTGATGGACAAGGACATGTGGAATACTGAGCAGTTACATGATCCTCTCCGTTTTGTTAAGTCTTCACTAGACTGCAAAGCATCTCATCTACCTTCTAGACATAGAAGTCAATCCCCAAGGCCATGTGAAGCCATTTAAATGTCTCCCAACTCAAGATATATTTTAAAATCAAGGCCTTTTATGGTGTTTTGTTTTACCCAGGAGAGTGATTACAGAAAGGCAAATGAAGATAGGAATGGCAGTTGGGTTTTATGATATCTATAATTTTCTTTCATGTACTTTTTAAAAACAAATTTGGAATTTCATTTAGGCATTTGAGGAGGTAAAAGTTGACTGTCAAAGGCACTTGAATGTATGAGTGATACACAACAGTAATGATCTTGGTTATTCAAAGTCGTATATTAATTCTCCTAACTATTGTTATTCCTTTTAAAGCATATTTTTAGCATAACCATGTGTAGCTGAATTGACAAGTGCTGTTAATCATTCCTTATACTTTAAGCATCTGTATGCATTTTCACATTTATAGCATATTAAACAAGTGTATTAAGGCAGCACTCACATACTTTACATGTTGGCAGTGAAGTTAGCAACAACTGTGCAACTGTGACTGTCAATTTAATAGTAAGTTGTATAACACTAGTCAAAAAAGGAATTACATTTAGGAATGACCATGCTTTTAACTGTTTTCTCTAAGTAAAATTTGATTACCAGTGAATATCTGTAATTTTGTTATAAAACTATTTTGATTCCATTTTATTTTTAAAAAGTTAACCATTAAGTCTGATTTTTTCCCCCTAGTCACAAACAGAGCTAATTTTCAATAAAAAAAATTTTTTTTAAATGTCTGAAATTTTTATTTAACTCTTTTGAGGAATTCAAAAATTATTTGTGAATCATTCTTATTTTTATCATTGATAGTGCTATAAGTTAACTTGCCACAAATTTATTTTTTATAACAATAATAATGTTAAAATTTTAAATATAAATTTTTGTTATTCTAAAACTGTCAGGTTCTTATTTTACATGACTTAATTTCTGTATCATTTCTATCTACAGCTGCAAAGGTTACTAGTAATATAATTTAAAATTTCCCCAAGATTTACACTTATTCTTGCTGCAACTAAAGCAGTATTATATTTCCAAGAGAGCAATGCATTTATAAACAACTTTATCTAGACAACTTTGTAGCTAAAGTTTCTTAAATATAGTCACAATAACTTTATACTCTGAATTATTGTTAATTATTGATTCAGTACCTTCAATTATTATTCATTACATTTTTGAATTTATTTTGATTTAGTAGCTGTGAATGCAAAGATTTTGGGGGAATGGCAAACTTAAAAAAAAGAAAACCTAAATATTTAAACTCATTACATTAAAAGATTTAAGTAAACAATATTTTCTTATTTCTCCCTCCCTCCTTTTTAAAATGTTTGGAAATGTTTTATATCAACATTTTATTTTTAAAATATGAAAATGCAAGGTATGTCCTAAGTTGTTTTTGGAAAATATTATGTCCTTAAATTATTTCCATTGTAATTTTAATTATATCCAATTAACTGACATTTATTTTCCAGTGTTTATTGTTAAAGTTTAAGGAGCTATACAGAAAGAAGTTATGAGACATATTCTAATCAACATAAAAATGTATTTGTAGAAAAAAATGAAGTGACATATATATGCAAGTTATATCTATATTATATCATCATATATATCAATATAGAAGTATACATTTTGAAAGAAGAAAGAGAAATGAGTTGGATTACATCACAATTTAGTACCCAATTGTAAACATGTTTTTTCTGTATTTAGTTTCCCCCAGGAGAGTTGATTTCTGGGTTGCTATGCAGTCTTCCTTGAACTCATCAACTCAATGTAATCTTTGTATTTTCCCTAGGGCTCAGGAGGAGTGAAAGCTTATCAGAAAAGCAGGTGAAAGAAGCAAAATCTAAATGCAAAAGCATTGCCCTCCTTCTGACAGATGCCCCCAACCCCAACTCCAAGGGGGTGTTGATGTTTAAGAAGCGTCGTCGGAGGGCCAGGAAATACACCCTAGTCAGCTACGGGACTGGTGAACTTGAGCGAGAGGCAGAGGAGGAGGAGGAAGACGGCGACAAGGAGGATCCATGTGAAGTAGCATTTCTGGGTGCGAGCGAATCGGAGGTGGATGAAGAGTTGTTGTCTGACACTGACGACAACACACAAGTTGTGAACTTTGACTGGGATTCTGGTCTAGTGGACATTGAAAAGAAACTGAACAGAGAGGACAGGATGGAGATGTTGCCAGACACCACCGGCAAGGGGGCCCTCATGTTCGCCAAGAGGAGGGAGAGAATGGATCAGATCACAGCCCAGAAAGAGGAGGAGAGGGTGGCTGGAGGGCCAAGCAGAGAAGCAGATGCTGCCCAGACAGATGGCCTGAGGACCGTGACGTCTTACCAAAGGAAGGAAGAAGCGTCGGTGAGAGCGCAGAGCTCTGTGAGCAGAAGCTACATTGAGGTGAGCCATGGTCTCAGCCACGTGCCCCAACAGAATGGCTTCACTGGGGTGTCTGAGACAGCAGAGGCTCAGAGGATGATGCCTGTGAACAGAACAGCCAAGCCCTTCCCGGGGTCTGGGAACCAGCCGGCAGCTCCCTTCTCTCCCAGCCGAAACGTGACAAGTCCCATCGCTGACTTTCCTGCGCCGCCACCTTACTCTGCAGTCACGCCCCCACCTGAAACCTTCTCCAGAGCAGTGTCAAGTCCAACAGCTGGCCCAGCACCGCCCCCTCCGTGGCCGCAGCCTGCCCCATGGTCCCAGCCGGCCTTTTACGATTCGTCTGAACGAATAGCTTCCCGGGATGAAAGGATTGCGGTGCCAGCAAAGAGAACAGGGATATTGCAGGAGGCCAAAAGGAGAAGCACGACAAAACCCATGTTCACGTTTAAAGAGCCCAAGGTCAGCCCCAACCCTGAACTCTTGTCACTTCTTCAAAATTCTGAGGGCAAAAAGGGCCCTGGTGCGGGAGCAGATTCCGGACCTGAAGAAGACTACCTCAGTTTAGGAGCAGAGGCTTGTAACTTCATGCAAGGCTCCTCTGCAAAACAGAAGACCCCGCCTCCTGTTGCTCCAAAGCCTGCTGTCAAGTCCTCATCCTCCCAACCAGTAACTCCGGTTTCTCCAGTCTGGTCGCCAGGAGTGGCTCCAGCGCAACCTCCTGCCTTCCCCACATCCAACCCGTCACATGGCACCGTGGTCTCCTCCATCAAAATCGCGCAGCCTTCCTACGCTCCCGCCCGGCCTGCAAGTGCTCTGAACCTGGCTGGTCCTTTCAAAGGCCCACAGGCAGCGGTAGCCAGCCGGAACTACACTCCCAAACCAGCAGCTCCCACCCCCACCCCGACAGTGAACACTGCTCGTGCTGGCGCGGCGGGACCATCCAATGAGCTTCCAGGAATGAGTGGGAAAGGAGCCCAGCTCTTTGCTAAGAGGCAGTCAAGGATGGAGAAGTATGTGGTCGATTCGGACACCGTGCAGGCCCACGCTGCCCGGGCTCAGTCTCCCACCCCGTCGCTCCCGGCCGGTTGGAAGTACTCCTCCAATGTGCGAGCGCCTCCGCCTGTGGCCTACAATCCTATCCACTCCCCCTCCTACCCACCGGCTGCTGTCAAGTCTCAGCCTTCAGGCCTCCAGGCCTCCAAGACAGGCAAGAAAAAGGGCAAGAAACCCCTCAATGCGTTGGATGTCATGAAGCACCAGCCCTATCAGCTTAATGCATCCCTGTTTACTTTCCAACCTCCAGATGCGAAGGACGGCCTCCCCGCCAAGCCATCGGTGAAGGTCAGTTCAGTGCCAGCTGCGAAGCAAGCTCTTCCTCCTCGGCCAGTGGCCGCTGGCTCGCCCACTGATGTGCAGGCCTCCTCTGTGTACTCCGTGCCCGCCTATACCTCTCCGCCCTCCTTCTTTGCTGAGGCCACCTCGCCAGTCAGCGCTTCCCCAGTGCCCGTGGCCATCCCCACCTCTCCAAAGCAGGAATCAGCCTCAACATCTTACTTTGTGGCACCAAGGCCAAAGTTCTCAGCAAAGAAGAGCGGTGTCACAGTTCAGGTGTGGAAACCATCTGTGGTGGAAGAGTAATCTTGTAGCCGAAGCTGAGTGTCCACTTTGCTTGAACGAATTGTTTGCGGTGTTAACTTGAGTCCCCGAGAATGCCTAGCAAGTCCTCAACTTACTTAATTTCAGATGTCACCTCCCAATCTGGGTCCAAGAAGCAGAATATTCTTAATGAGTCAGAAATCTAACTCAGATTGACTTAAAATATATTTATCTTCTTTGCACACTTTAAAAAAATCTGGGAGCACCCCCAAATAGACATGGGCCATTGTATTAAGTAAGCAGGATACTTAGGGTATATGCATTTAGCCACAAGACAGTGATCAGTGTTCTCAACATTAGGACACAGTCTTTATGTGACAGAACAGCTGTGTTCCTACACTGACAAGGTTTGATTGTAGTGAAAATATAACATGTATTGACTGACATTTCCTTTCTAAGTAGTGCTTTATCTCTATTACTAGTATTAAGGGATAAGAAATTTATTGAGGACAGGGATCAGCTCTGGTCTGTCAACCTCAGCCACCTGTTTGATGTCACAGAGAACTTGGGGATTGTTGGAATGTACATAGTTTAGTAAGGTGGATAAAAAAGAGGGGATTAATAATTACGGAGTACTTATTATCTACTAGGCTCCTTGCCAGATGTTTTATATATATTAGCTCGTTTCAAAGACTTCTTTAAAGTAAACTGGATGGGCAAGATGGATAATTATTCTTAGAGGTTGATTCCCATCCTCCCTCCCCAATTACTTAAGAAACTAAGTGAGTACATCTCCAATTGCCCATGAAAGCATAAGTTTGTTTTCCTCAGCTGAGGCAAGCGGTAGAGTACATTATAAAGGAGGAACGTATAAAAAGGTGAGTAGGCTGCAGATAAAGGCACGTGTGTGGCCATTGTTTTCCTTTTGGAAATCATGTGATTGGGAGATTACTGACTCTGGGTTACTGAAGGGTTACTGACTCTGGGGGCTGACTGTGAAGCACAAGGAACCCCATGTGTGTGGAGGCCGTAGGGTGAGAACACACAGTTATTAGCATCATTTCTGAGTGACCTCACGGATTTTTTTCTTCTGTTTATTTTTTCTTTCTGACCACTTCTTCTACCACTGTTCCTTGCCATTCTATTCTTGCACCTTCATTTTATTATTTATATTTGATGGACCAGGAGGATTAAGGCAAGGTTACCTTGTAAATTTGGATTGGTCACACACCATGTCATCATCCAGCTGGCTCTGAAGTCAATAATGTTACTGACAGTAAACCTGAAGACCTTTCTCATATCTATTTTAAGTCCAAGTCTGACCAACCATGGAAACTATTCAACATGAATTAATGTAGAGAACCACAAAGCATTTTTGACAACTCCAAGGAAAACGATCTTCTCAATAGAGGAGATATGTCTAGAGACTTCTCATAAAAGCTTGCCTGGTGTGAGGGTACATGGTACCATGTTAATCCTCTGAAAATATCTGTATTCCTGTTCTTTTTCTGCTGTCACTGTCAATCTGCTATATTTTCACTATCCTATTAAAATATTACTATCTTCTTTATCTGTTCAATGTATTTAAAAAAAAATCCCTGTATGAGCTGTTCTAAGTCATTTTTTCTGATATTTCACTTATATCACTCTCCAAATATCTGAGTTTCTTTTTTGTGAACATTTCTACTTCTCTGTACATTGTGAAACTGCAAGCCATAGGTATTTCTATGATATAACACAGAGGAGAATTAAGTTAGCTACAGAACAATGGGGCTTATTCTTTGCTTTTTCTCTGGAAAATCTTCTATTGGTTTTGATGGCAATTTACCTAGAGATTAGAACCACAGGATGTAGCTTGGTCTCTTATTTGCCTTTTTGGGAAATCAATTAGGAAGATTCATACAGGATAAAGGAAAAAGCAGTCTATCCATGATATAATACTATTGTTTGTACTACTTGTTCCCTGCAAAGGAAGTCTGTTGAATGCTGTGCATTTTGCATTCTTTTCTAATAGAACAACCAAAAAAGGAATCTTAAGGTGAAGCAGGAAAGGAGATCATTTTTATAACTTTGCATTCTTAACATAGCATTTAAAGAATGGCATGAAATAGGGAGAAGACAGTGGAACACAAGTTAGTCAACTTGTGTTGAACCAGTTAAGTCCTCTGGTTCACAAGTGTCCTGGAATGGTCGTGGCCCACAAGTATCCCCAGTGGTCCATGGTTGGTGGTATGTAGGAATGAGGAGTGTTTGGGGTCTGTTTCCTGCAGGGCAGGTGCCATCTGAGCAGAGCCACTATTTGGAGTTGATGACTAAAGACACAACTAACGTGGGTGGGACTGTCATGGCGCTCCCAAAAAGCTTCTACGAAGCATGGCAGGTATGCAGTCAAAGCATCCACAACTTCGACTGGGAGCTGGTGGCATAGCTCTCATCTGGAACTATACAGTCCAAAATTATGGAAAAGGTAGAGAATCTTCCAGAATTCTATCCACAGCAGAGTCTAACTTCATCCTGAGAGATGAGGGCATGGAAGGGAGAAGGACTAAGCCAACTCCCTGGAGAGGAAGAGATTTCTTTGTCTCTTTTCCCCAGTCAGGGAGCCCCTGGGAACTTGCATACAGAATAAGCTGGGTGTATCACCTCTCAGGCTGGAGCTCTGGAAATGATGTCAGTGTGGCAGGTGGGAGACTTAGGACTCATGACCTCAGTTTCCTTCCCACTGGACACCCTTTGAATTCTGGGTGTTGGCTTTTTTTGGTAGCAGATGTTTCAGTTGGTTAGTTGACTGGTTTGGGGGTATGAGGCGGCAGTTTTTGTTTGGTTTTTAGGATCTTGCCTTTATTCTTGTCCTTTGTTAGCTTAATTTCTGTGCAGAACACCTATGAAGTCAAGTTTTCATCACCAACACAATGGCAACGTTCATTACTGAGTGCTTGTGTTATGTTAGGCACCTTATGTACATTATATGGTTTACAGGCACTGGAATATAAAATAAAATGTAACGACAGTCACTGACTTCCTACAAGACCTTATGCAAATTTCTTTCTACTAGTGTCCCCTTAATAATGCCTCAAACCTTTCTTCCTGGAATGTTGTACCATACTGAGTACAGCACACAAGACCAGATAGTCTATGAAGAAAGGTGCTTTGTAAATTTAAGTACACATATTCTTCTCAGTCCTATAGGAGGGCAGATTGAATCACAGAACTCTTTAAGACTGGGGATCTGACCATTGCCACTTTTGATCTTAGAACAGTTACAGTTTTATTTCTAATATTTCAATAATAAACACATTCTTCTTTGAGAGAAGAAATCACACTGTTTCTGCATTTTGAATATTCATTGATAGTATAAAGCATACATTTTTAGGAATATGTTTTATAAGACACATTGGGGCTATCATTTTGAAGCATGTAAAAGTTTGTACTTCAGAGTTTATCTAGTATGATTTTTAATGATAACATGTATCTCATTTAATCTTCACAAGAAGCAACTCATCTTAACTATAGGAAAATTGATCTGAGTTACAGTCGTTCTTGAGACTAAGCCAGGGTTCTTTAGCTCTTCTACATAGTGCTGACTGCTTTCAGAAAGTGGGTTTCTTAGGGCTACTGAATATTGTCACACAGCTGAATTCTAGCCTGGCAGCAAGAGTCACATCTGAGTTCTCAGGAACAAATGATCTGTGTTTAAAGGGAATGGACTAACTTATGTGGGACCACTGTTTTGTTTAGTTTCTAGCTTAAAAAAACACTTTGAAGGCCGTTTTCCGCTGACAGGCATATCATACACTCTGACTATAGCACTTTCATGGAAGTCTCTTGAGAACACAAGAAGACACATAGCTGTTAGTGTCTGAGATTGGATTTAATGTTCCAAACAAAAGTCCCTTGCTGTGTATCATTTAATTCAGTTATAAATTCGAGAACCTGCAAGCACCCGTATCCTACGGGTGAATTCCTTAAATCTGTTGCTATTTTATGAGTCACCACTGGCTTAGCAGGAAGAGTATTTGAAGTCATGGTCATCAAAAAGAAGTGATTGTTTTCTAAAAAGCGAAATGCTTAAAATGCTTCCAGAGGGAAGCAGTGGGCTGTGTTCTCATTCCCTCTTACAATCAGAGTTGTTGAGTTTGTTTTAAAAATTGTTAAAAGTTCATGAGAAAAATATGTAAATTCTGAGAACTAATATTCCCAGAAGCACTGACCCTTGCTGGTCTCAAGTCCTCTTATCACTGGACTCTGGGGGACATAAAGACTCATGTAACACTTCGGTGCCACTGAGTTTGTCAACAAGTATTCTGGGAAAAAGCAGAATTGAATTCTTCTGTAGACTTCCCACCAGGATTGGCCAAAGGCCATAAAACAAGCTAGTAAATTCCCATAGGACCCAAACACCAGGCAAAATTGCTGAAAGAGGCTAGTCTGAGTTAGAAAGAAAAAGGAAAAAATTACAGACTATCCTGTGGGACATTGGGCCAATAACAGCCACAAGCCCCCAAGTCAGATTATCTTTTCCTTGATGTTATCAGGTACAGCTAGTTTCTTAAATTAAAAAAAAAAAAAAAGACTGTTTCCATGGTATGTATATTTTTATACTGAATTACCATTTGGCACTTGGAAATCATAGACATTACTACTCAGAAGGAACTGAATGAAGAGAAATTTAATTTATAAATATCAAATCCTGTCAGATATTTCTCAGATTCCTGATTTTATCAGAGCTATGCCAGCTAATAAAGTATTTCTTAAGTATAAAAATTAGACCTCTACAGGATCCTATAGTTTAAATAGTTGTTATTGATATACAGAATTTCAAAAATTTTCATTTTTTGGTTCTAAATGTAAAGTTCCTCATGTTTACCTCTGTTTATACCTCATTCTTGACATGTTTATCTAAATTATGTGTGCTTTATGACTTATGAAATACCTTCAGGGTCCCTAATAAAAGTGATTATAAGGACCTACTTTCCAGCCTACACTTCTTCCTCTGTGCTGTGCTTAGTCGCTCAGTCGTGTCTGACTCTTTGCAGCCCCAGGGATTATAGCCCACCAGGATCCTCTGTCCATAGGGATTCTTCAGGCAAGAACACTGGAGTGGGTTGCCATGCCCTTCTCCAGGGGATCTTCCCAACCCAGGGATCGAACTCAGGTTTTCCACATGCCAGGCAGATTCTTCACAGTCTGAGCTACCAGGGATGCCCCTTCTTCCTCTACCTGGTAATAGTAATAATAATATTTAAAATAATAGCTTTCCAATATACCATGGAGGAATCCTGCCTTCATAGCCCCTGCTTCTTAAGCTTCTTGACAACTATTATTAGTTGTTTATGGAACATAAACACAGATCACAATTAGTTTTAATTTGAAAAGAAATGCACATTTTGGGAATAAATTAAGAAAATTTTTCTTCTTGGAAATAAATATCAAAAAAACAAAAAGCATTTTAAATTGTTCTTCAGGAGACATTTTAGAAGTCAGAGAGAGTCTTTGATATCTTTAGTTAGTGGAATAATCTGTTCTTAAGACCATACAAAGACCCTGAGTCAAGAATACAGTTCAAGTACAGATGACATGGGTGGGGATGGAAGCTGTAACAGTCATTCACACCATCTCATAAGATCTAAGGAAAAGATAGGGTGAGGGGTTGATGTATTAAGTTTCTACTAAAAGCCAGGAATGGTGTTAAATATTTTATGTAAATTATAATGTCTAACATTACCTGAGCACAAGTGGGCCCCGAGTTGTGCCAAGTGTCTTCATAGATTCTCTCTTTTTTTTAAAAAAAAAGGAGATATAATTGACATATAACATTATATTAATGTTAGTTTCAGGTGTACAATATAATAATTTGATATTAGTATATATTGCAAATTGATCATCACAGTTAAGCCCAGCTATAATATCCATCATCACACATAGTTACAAATTTCTTTTTTCTTATGATAAGAACTTTTAAAATCTACTCTTTTAGCAACTTTCAAATATACAATACAGTATTCTTAACTATGGACTTCCCTGGTGGCTCAGATGGTAAAGAATATACCTGCAATGTGGCAGATCCAGGTTTGATCCCTGGGTCAGGAAGACACCCTGGAGAAGGGAATGCTTACCCACTCCAGTATTCTTGCATGGAGAATTCCATGGATAGAGGAGCCTGGCAGGCTACAGTCCATGTGGCCACAATGAGTCAGACATGACAGCAACTAACCTTTTCACTTTTTTTTTTTTCATTGTTAATTATAGTCACCACGCTGCACAATATCCCCAGGACTTATTTATTTTACAGCTGGTAGTTTGTACCTTTAACCACCCTTCACCCATTTTGCCCGCCCACACCTCCACCCCTCTGGTAACCACCACTGATTATCTTTTATCATCAGCAGTCCTTCTGAGTCAGGTCTCACCATAATCCTCAGTTTATAGATTACAGATGGGATTCTGAGGCACAAACAGGGTGAATATCTTGCCCAAGATCACACAGTGTTAAGTAGTGGACCCTGGATTTCATGTCAACCTACATCCTTAACCAATAACATTGTGATTTAATTTACTCCTCAGAATTACCCTGAAAGTGAAGGCACTATTATTTCCATTTCATAGGTGAGGTATCTGAAGCTCAGAGAGGCTAACCAACTTGTCTGGCAATCATTAAGCTTACAAGTAGTGGGCTAGGGTTGAAACTACATACTTAATCTGACATCCAAGCCCAAGTTCTCCCTTCAGTACGACATGGTTTCCATAGTCTCATTAGACCCCAGAATCCCACCCTCTGAGACCTGTTAATTGTATCTTCACCAAACTATCCACCAACAGCCTACTCTGTATATGCTTAATGGATAGCTTTTACTATGTTGAGTGACATTAGAAAGTACTACTTTCATAAGATTGCTTATAAAATCAGATGCTATAATAATATGTTGGAAGTGAAAACCAGTCTAAAAAAGAAGTCTCTGTTTTATAAGTGGAAATAGATTTGACAGTGATTTGTAATTTTGAATTCCCAAAATTCTTTCATTTTCTTTCAGGATGAAAAGGTGATATTCATGGGCTGAGGGTAGTGAGGAATGTCATTTAAAAAAAAAAAATCAAAGGCTCTACATAAAAGGAAGTGCTACCCTTGGCTTCATGCCTTTCCCACTAAAAGTAATTCAGGGAACTTTCTTTTTCTTTTTTTCCAGGGAACTTTCTTATCATAATGAATCAGCACCCAGCTTGGCTTGCGACTAAACCAATAAGAACTTGAGATATTTCAACAAGGATCATTCTAAGCAGGATAATGCTGACAGAGTCACAAGTTTTCAGTGTTTCAAATATATCTAAAAATGTAGTCGTCACTAGAATCTTGGAGTTCCATGAAGTCTTTTGGCTGAACTCGCACGCATTCACCCTGTGTATGGATGAGGCAGCAAACCTTTCTTGCCGCAACATCCTCAATGGAAGTTTTCTCAAAAGGTTATTTCTGTAAAAAATTCCCAGAAAGGGCAGTTTTATACCTTATATTTTTCTAGTAGTTCTTTGTTTTTTTAGCTTTGGGTTTTTGCTTGTTTGTTTTAAACTATGTCTCATTGTCATTTTGGAAACATCTCCTAAGAACTAGTGTAAATTTCAAGGAGAAAAGATGTGAACTTCTAAGTTAATCGTAAAAAAAACAAAAACAAAAAAACCTTCATATATTTTGGAGAGTTTCACTGCCTTAATTTAAAATTGTAGAGCCATTAATAAGGTGATAATTTTGAGGGCTTACTATATGCTAGGTGCCATTCTAACTACTTAACAAATGTTAGCTTTCTCAGTCATCACAAAATGACTAGCATATGAAGAAAGTACCATTATCATGCTATTTTACAGATGAGAAAATACAGTAAAGATAAGGAACTTGTCTAAGTGATGGGGCTGACTCAAGACCCAACAGACTCCAGAGCGCTTCCCCTGACAAATCACATGGCGACGTTACTGCCTTTGATCACAAAAAGGCAAAGGTCACTATATATAAAAGAAGTTGCCCATCAGAGGCAATAAGCTACACCTATCTCAGGAATAACTCAAAATCTTCTAAATCAAAGAAATGTTGAAAAAGCTTCGTAGAGTTTGGTAGCCCCAAATGATAGACACTTTTGAACAGGTACAAGGGGAAAACTATGGTTTTTATTTCCATCAGCCTGTTTGCTTATAACTCAAAAACGCTGGGGGAAGCTTAATATTTTGCTCGTTACCATTGATCAGTTCAGTTCAGTTCAGTTGCTCAATCATGTCTGACTCTTCGCGACACCATGAACTGCAGCACTGCAGGCCTCCCTGTCGATCACCAAGCCTGGAGTTTACTCAAACTCATGTCCATTGAGTTGGTGAGGCCATCCCACCATCTCATGCTCTGTCGTCCCCTTCTCCTCCTGCCCTCAATCTTTCCCAGCATCAGGGTCAGGGTCTTTTCAAATGAGTCAGCTCTTCGCATCAGGTGGCCAAAGTATTGGAGTTTCAGCTTCAACATCAGTACTTCCAATGAATATTCAGGGCTGATTTCCTTTAGGATTCACTGGTTGGATCTCTTTGCAGGCCTAGGGACTCTCAAGAGTCTTCTCCAACATCACAGTTCAAAAGCATCAATTCTTCAGCACTCAGCTTTCTTTATAGTCCAACTCTCACATCCATGCATGACTACTGGAAAAACCATAGCTTTGACTAGACCAACCTTTGCTGACAAAGTAATGTCCCTGCTTTTTTAACATGCATGTCTAGGTTGGTCATAACTTTCCTTCCAAGGAGTAAGTGTCTTTTAATTTCATGGCTGCAATTACCATCTGCAGTGATTTTGGAGCCCCCAAAAATAAAGTCAGCCACTGTTTCCACTGTTTCCCCATCTATTTGTCATGAAGTGATGGGACCAGATGCCATGATCTTAGTTTTCTGAATGTTGAGCTTTAAGCCAACTTTTTCACTTCCTCTTTCACTTTCATCAAGAGGCCCTTCTTCACTTTCTGTCATAAGGGTGGTATCATCTGCATATCTGAGATTATTGATATTTCTCCCGGCAATCTTGATTCCAGCTTGTGCTTCATCCAGCCCAGTGTTTCTCACGATGTACTCTGCATATAAGTTAAATAAGCAGGGTGACAATAGACAGTCTTGATGTACTCCTTTTCCTATTTGGAACCAGTCTGTTTGTTGTTCCATGTCCAGTTCTAACTGTTGCTTCCTGACCTGCATATAGTTTTCTCAAGAGGCAGGTCAGGTGGTCTGGTATTCCCATCTCTTTCAGAATTTTCCACAGTTTATCATGATCCACACAGTTAAAGGCTTTGGCATAGTCAATAAAGCAGAAACAGATGTTTTTCTGGAACTCTCTTGCTTTTTTGATGATCCAGCAGGTGTGGGCAATTTAATATCTGGTTCCTCTGCCTTTTCTAAAACCAGCCTGAATATCTGGAAGTTCACAGTCCATTTACTGCTGAAGCCTGGCTTGGAGAATTTTGAGCATTACTTTACTAGCATGTGAGATGAGTGCTATTGTGCAGTAGTTTGAGCATTCTTTGGTACTGCCTTTCTTTGGGATTGGAATGGAAACTGACCTTTTCCAGTCCTGTGGCCACTGCTGAGTTTTCCAAATTTGCTGACAAATTGAGTGCAGCACTTGCACAGCATCATCTTTTAGGATTTGAAATAGCTCAACTGGAATTCCATCACCCCCACTAGCTTTGTTTGTAGTGAGGCATCCTAAGGCCCACTTGACTTCACATTCCAGGATGTCTGGCTCTAGGTGAGTGAACACACCATCATGATTATCTGGGTCATGAAGATCTTTTTTGTGTAATTCTTCTGTGTATTCTTGCCACCTGTTCTTAATATCTTCTGCTTCTGTTAGGTCCATACCATTTCTGTCCTTTATTGATCCTATATTTGCATGAAATGTTCTGTGGTATCTCTAATCTTAAGAGGTCTCTAGTCGTTCCCATTCTATTGTTTTCCTCTATTTCTTTGCACTGATTTCTGAGGAAGGCTTTCTTATCTCTCCTTGCTATTCTTTCGAACTCTGCATTCGAATGGGTATATCTTTCCTTTTCTCCTTTGCTTTTTGCTTCCATTCTTTTCACAGCTATTTGTAAGGCCTCCTCAGACAGCCATTTTGCTTTTTTGCATTTCTTTTTCTTGGGGGTGGTCCTGATCCCTGTCTCCTGCACAAAGTCACGAATCTCCATCCATAGTTCATCAGGCATTCTATCAGATATAGTCCCTTAAATCTATATCTCACTTCCACTGTATAAGGGATTTGATTTAGGTCATACCTGAATGGTCCCCACTTTCTCCAATTTAAGTCTGAATTTGGCAATAAAGAGTTCATGATCTAAGCCACAGTCAGCTCCTGGTCTTGCTTTTACTGACTGTATAGAGCTTCTCCATCTTTGGCTGCAAAGAATATAATCAATCTGATTTCGGTGTTGACCATCTGGTGATGTCCATGTCTAGAGTCTTCTCTTGTGTTGTTGGAAGAGGGTGTTTGCTATGACCGTTGATGCATTAGACCAACTTCCTCAAACACTCACATCCAGCCATCATATATTACTGTGTTAGTTGCTCGGATGTGTCCAACTCTTTGTGACCCCATAGACTGTAGCCCGCCAGGCTCCTCTGTCCAGGGAATTCTCTAGGCAAGAATATTGGAGTGGGTAGCCACTCTCTTCTCCAGGGGATCTTCCTGATCCAGGGATTGGACCCATGTCTTCTGCATTGCAGGCAGATTCATTACCATCTGAGCCACCAAGGAAGCCCAGCTATGCTAATTTATACCAGGTAAATTAAGGGAAAAAAGAATAGTGATAAGAAATTCCTCAAATTTTAGTAATAATAATGCAGAAAAATTGTTGATGCAAATATTCAAATTAAAATAATATATAAAAGCCATAACTTGACTTGTGGGAAGCAAAGGATAACCATTTCTTAAGTGAAATTCACCTATGATTATGTGAGACATGCACATAAACACCAAGCATACAGAGGCAACATTTTGTAGCAGGTAAGCATGTGGCTGAATTCCAGGAATTGCTAGTTGGGAGACGTTAAGCTAATGATAATGATGTAGTGTGTCTGTGTCTCAGTACCCTCTGCTGTGATATGGAGAGAATAATAGGTGTATCTCACAAGTTGTGAAGATGAGACAAACCAGTATGTCTGATGTGTATAAAACAGGGCCTGGCACACAGCATTCAACATATGTTAGCTATTAATATTCTTGTAAAGGGCACTTGATTAACAATAGCTACTATTTCAAAAACTTCCAAGGAAAACACACACGATAATTAAACATTTGTTTTCTCTGTTCATATGAATCCCAGTTTAAGGAATCTAAAAGAACAAAAATAGAAAAAGCCATGTCTGCATGAATCTCATATGGACATGAAGAATAATCTATCCCCAGGAGTCTTTTACTTGGAGGTCTTTGTTTCTTCTCTACTGTTTTCTTCTTACCTAAACTTTGTATTTCTATGTTCCTCTGTAGTCAGCCTATTGGTCAACTTTTTATTCTTTGTCTTCATCTATTGTACTAGAAATGTTGTAGTCATGTACCAAGATGAGACCAGGATTCAGAAAGACTGTTATACTATATATATATATATTTTTTTTTAAAAAGAAACAATTTCAGCTTTGAGACCCTGCTATAAAGTGACTGTGTTCAGTTCAAAGTACCAATAGTAAGGAAAACAAGTGTGGTGTATGTGGCAATATAGAGAGAATTCTTATAGGAAAGTGCTTGTAAATGAAATATATTCTCAAAATAGGATAGCTGGTATCCTGAGCAAGGTTCTAGCAGGATGTGAAAGTGAAAGTTTTTCAGTCATGTCCAACTCTTTGCGACCCCGTGGGCTATACATGGAATTCTCCAGGCCAGAATACTGGAGTGGGTAACCGTTTTCTTCTCCAGGGGATCTCCCCAACCCAGGGATCGAACCCAGGTCTCCTGCATTGCAGGTGTATTCTTTAGCAGCTGAGCCATGAGGGAAGCTGATCTAGGAGGACAGTTGAAGCTCAGTTAGGTCTACCACACAGAAAGTGGCATCCCAATCCCCGAAGCCACCCAGTTCAGGCTCTGACAGAGTCTGCCTGCCTCCGAAGGTGCAGCAGACAGCTGTTCTTATCCCTCCTCCCCAACACGGTCCCAGGACAAAGGGCCAGCAACATGGCCTCTTTAGAGTAATTGATCCCCTTGCCTGAGAAGCATGATCAGCTTCCAAAACCAGAAAGAGTGAAACCTCTGTCTGAACAGAGCAAACTCCCAGCTCACAGGGTAAGGGATGAAAAACAGTTCTCAGAAGCTGAGTGACTGATATAGGGAGGAACCTAAAATTCCAGCTGCCTTTAAAACCCAGGGAATTTTTGTGGGTTTTCTGTTACTTCTAGAATTCTTCTGAGTCAGAACCAGAAGTTGGGACTGATGTAGAAGAGAGAAAGATCACAAGATGAGATTCTGAAAACTTTATCTGAATCTAAAATATCTTTTGTTTCAAATACAGTTAAATTGACTTAGTTTAGTTTTCCCTTTGTGCCATTTTATTACCCTTTTTCTTAAAAAGTGAAAAATAACAAGATCTCTTCCTTGCATGGGTTTTTTTTTTGTGTGTGTGTGTGTGCTAGCATATCTCAGATTGATAAAGAAGTATTCATAAAACCATCCTCAAGAGCTAAAAAATCACCATGGAGTAGGCTGGACTGATATAAATAAAATGCTAATTTAAAGTATATCAACCCTTCGCTGGAAGTTTGTTTTTTAATCACATTCAGAGTTTACTGATTGTCTGGCCCACTGGACTACTTGTTCATGCTTATCAGATGGTGCCAATTATAATTCTTCATAGAAACTCAATATGGGCTAAATATATTTTAAATTCTACAACATTATGAAATATCCAGAAAAATGTCACAATTCACTTCGGGTGGTATTACTGAAATTGAGAGCAAAGCAAAATATATCTCGTAGAACTTTTCATTTTACTGTTACCCTTCAGTTCACCAGTTACTACTACTTCCTTTCCATACAGTGGTTTAGTGTTTACAAACTATTGCCTTCACAGTATCCTAACATATGGTTTCCAACTTTTGTTCCAAGGGGAAAATTAAGATTCCCTTTGCCACATGGAAATTCTGATTTAGTAGCCCCTAGGTGGGGCCCGGGGATTTGTTTTGGTAACATATACCCTGCATGATTCTAATGCTAACAGATTGCGAACCACTCTTTAAAATCAGTTTTCTAACATGCAAAACACTGAAGTCAACTTTATTCTTTAAAAGCCATAAATAGTTTCAGTTCATTCAGTCTGGGACAGTCAGACTTGTAAACAGCACCTGCTTTCAAATGCTCTTGATGTTGTCTGAAGGGTACAGGCCCTGAAGTGCTGCTGATCTTGATGGCTTTATTCTAAAGGCCCAGGAGGTGGCAGCAAATTCCCTTTCCGATCAGAAAGTGCTTCGCAGGCAGCCATTCTACTGTCTGTTGCAAATAATTTGCTTTGAACAGTCTTTTAAATTTGTTTTTTAAATAAAAGAATAAACAGGACCTTGAGATGTGATTTTATCTGACCCTCTGCTTCTCATCAAGTCTCAGAATAAATATTTCTAGGAATAGAATGACACAATTTTATCATCCAAAGAAGAGATTGTACAAAGTTCCTTGGCTGATTTTTCTTATCTCTGGGGAAAAGGATTTTATGACTTCCCTTGGCCGTCGGGCAGTACAGTCTCTTATCTCCAATCAAAAATGTTCTTACTAATAACAAACTGAAATCTCTCTGGCAATAATCAAAACAGTCTTATTTTGGGATCTAGACTAAAGGAGAATTTTGAAGCACTTTGAATGCTAATTAGTTTTTAAAAAGAAAATAAACATGATGGTACAATCTTCAAAACTAAAAAGAAGTTTGTGCACTTTATGGATCACAGGAAAAAATTCCAGTATTTTTGTTTAAACTTAAGACAGCCAAATAGTGTGGTGGATCGACAAAACACAAAATCAGTGAAGAGGCTGCTTTGACATTAGAAGAGTAAGTGGAACAAAGAAACAAGTGGGCCCACTGAGTGGCAGCTTTGATCAGAACAAGAGTATTGTTCTCAGGCCTTTGATGAACTACAGCTTATTTCTAAAACCAAAAAGATGGTGATGTGCCTGGAAGTTCTGTATTATGAGATATATGTTTATATATTTACCAGTGGGAGGGGTAAAGACTAAAAGGAGGTAGGAGAGCTGGATATCTGAGCCACTTTGGTATGGATGAGAGAATAAAGGTCTTCACTGGTGAAAAAGAAAAACAGGACTAATGAATGGAAGTCATAAGACAGTAAATTTCAGTTTAATTTAAGAAAACTTCAAAAAATTGTAGAGAAGGAATGGGAAAGGAACTAATATATTAGACATAAAATGTGTTACAGGCCTTAGTATATGTATTTAGTTTAAATTTCACAACCACCTTATTTGGTGGAAATTATCCTCATTTTTTTTAATTGATAAGGAAATCAAAGCTCAGAGAGCTTAAGAAAATAGCCCAAAGTCACCTAGCCAGTAGGGCAGTGGACTCATTGGCTGAATCCAAGTTTACCTGTGTTCACAGCCTGGGCTTGCTTCTTCAATGCAATGCCTATCACGTGTGTTGTAAAAGGAACTCCTGTACTTCATGAAAGCCTGACTGCAGGATCTCTAAAATCCTTTCCATCTTTAAGATTTTGTAATTTTACATATAAATAGCTCCTTAAAAAGATCTGGGTTTTTAAGTGTTGTGAATATTTTGATGTAGTTAAGCGTTTTAAAAATCAGGGTCAGTTTAAAACCTGACTAGACAAAATTTGTTTGTTCCTTTTCACTTTAATTCCAGTAGTTGAAGAAAAATAGCTTAAAATTAAAGATGTCATTTTACTAACGAGAGAGTAGGAGGTTAGAGAATAACTTTTCTTTCCTTGAAGCACTGACAAGAGGATTTGCTTTAGTTCCAATGTCTGTAAAGTGATTATAATTCCTCCTGACTATTCTTGACACACACACACTTCCTGAGAAGGGAGCATTCTGAAACTCAGAGACACCTCTAGTCCTAGGGCAGCGGTCAGGCTCCCTTCGGTAAAGTAAGAACAGGGTTTGTAACGCTGTAAAGCAGAACTTCTACTCTTGGCTAATCATTTCACCTCAATCACCAGATCTCTATTCTTTGCTGTTAGTATGCACATGTTCCAGTTTATAAAATCATGTCAAATGTATTGTGCATTCATACAAAAAGGACCATTTAATATTCATCTTTTTTCTTTACTCTTCATCCTCTGTTTTGTCCCTTCCCCCCCCTCCCCAACTTCTGTCATATCCTACCTACCACTGTCAGTCAACTGGGGTCAAAATCCAAATCTTATTTTGTGAATGGTGCATAGACATTTAATTGTCAGTGTATCGTAGGGATGCGCTGCATTGTCAGACTTCATTTTGTCTTATTAGACTTCATTTTTTGCAAAAACTGCACTGATGTAGACAACCAGTTGTAACATCAAAGCTGGATTTCACCTGGGACTATGTGACCCACAATGAGAAATTGCAAGAGCTGCTCCCCCTACCCACACCTCCTTCAGGCTCTGTAAAACGTGAAAGAATTGGGACATGAGTTTCTTCTCAGCTAAAACACACAAAAGTTCCAGCCCAGGTCAGTAACATGTGTGATTTCAGCTGGTCAGTGGTCACTTGATCTATTAACTATATGTTAAAAAGGACTTATCTTCATTAGATTTATGAATATTGAAAGAAGCAAAATTAAGAACAAGGACAGAATTAGGAAACAACCATCAAAACAGGCTTGAGAGGTACTTTTTGACTGGTGTAAGTAAGAAATATTTTTGCAAATAGATAAGCTCTTGGACATTTTTTTCCCTCATCCCTTCCCCAGCATTTTTTTTTTAATGGATAGTTGCATAAGAACTTCAGACATATATCTTACTGAAGGATCTCTTTTCTTCTTTCAATCTCAAATGTGTATTTACAAGGGCCTAGACATATTAGTACCTCCAGAAGAATTTACCTTTTATATTAGACTAAGACTACACAACCAAAGTGGCTTAGAGGGCTGATGAAATGTTTGTAGCTGATTGGTAAGGCTTTTGTTCATTCATCTGTATATTTGCATGAGTCAGTACTGAAAGTGAAACAATTGTTTAGCAATTGGATAGTCAATAATTTATTAACATCATATCAAATTGAAGGTGAACTTGGGAAATGAGGAGTGGTCAGGGAAATAACTAGGAATGAGATCTTTTGAATAAATGAGTGGTCTACATATAAAAATTTGCTATAGTATTAATATGCAATGTTTTGTCTAGATAATTATATATTGCTGTTTTGTAAGTGCTTTAAGAAAGCTATGCCAATAGGAAAAGCTGTAATAACAGCTAATGCCAAAGGCAAAGCTAAATATTTCCTCTCTAATTTTGAACGTTTGACAAGTAGACAGCCATCCTAACACTTTATGAGACATCCCTTTGAACCATTCGTGGGATTACATTTATACCCAGGATTAGTATTTTCAAGTAAGGTAAATACTTCCTATTTTGAAGGAAGGTACCTGGACTCTTCTGTTAGAAGATGTTTCCGTATTTCCTGTTTGCCTTTGAAAAGCACACCATCAGGGCTATCACTGTACACTCTGCTTTAATCTATTATCCCCCTTAGTGGTCTTTTATCTATTCATTTGAAAGTCCCACTTTATGCCATTCCTATGTCTTTAAAATGAGATGACATATATGAAATTACTGTATAAATTCCCTCAAACAAGAAAGATATCATTAAGTAAAATTTATCACTTGTACCAGAGAGCTATGGTTAGGCAATTAAGCAAAATTTTTATCTCCTCTGTACTTAAGAAAACAAGTTGGTGATTTCCCAGATGAAGGCTTATATTTTTTTATTCCCAATTTTAAACATCACTCTGGGGCCATGTTTTTGACAAAGGAAACATAAATATGATTTGGTGCTAAATCTTAAACTTCCCAACAAACATTGTGTTAAACATTTTCCCTGGGGGCCCAGAATAAGAATCAAAGTATCCACTTAATAAACTTGGAAACTTAATAGAAAAACAGTTACAAAGATCACTTAAGTCATTTGCCCCATGCTGTATCCTCCACATCCTTATGAAATAATGTCACATGTTGTGTAGTTGTTGATGTGTTTGTCACTAACATTAAGCAGCTTGATTTTCCAGTTTTATAAATGTAATCAGGAGTTGTTACAGTAGGATTGCTTAAAAATCTGCCAGTGGGAAATCTGGAGAATGTTACCATGCAAAGGGCCCAAGCAAGTTTTTCTCTAGCACCCACATATATCTTAAGAATTCTTAATATCTTAGCTGATAAATTTTCCTCAAAGAAAGCAAAATGCATTCTAGCTGGGAAACAAGTTTGCTTAAGTGATATTAACTCTACTTCAAATAGCAGGCACATAAGCTATAGAAATGATCTCTTATTCATACTTTTCTTCTAAGGATAAATGCATATTCATGGTAACTTTTCTTCTTGTGAATGAGTGAGGGAGGAGATGGTTGCCTGGATTTGTTTCAGGAAAGAAAGGTGTTTAGAATATTATGAACAGCTAAAGGTATATTCACACAGTTAAACACATTTTAAGTGGGTTTGATAATTTAACATAATTCAAATGAGATATAGTATAAATATTAATTTTATACTAATAAAGATGACTATCTTTTATGAAATGCTTTCTATATACCAGGCACTGATAATTTTTCTCTGCAAAACCCTCCCACAAGGTCAAAAATTCATTTATTTCATATAGGATAGACACCTTTATTTATTGTGAAATTTTCTCTAGAAACTGATGAGAGCTGAACTCTTCCTATCATTCACTCTTTTCTATAGTGGAAATCTATATAACTTTAAAAAAATTCTTGCTTTTTAATTGAAGGATAACAGCTTTACAGTATTGTATGGGCTTCTGCCATACGTCAGTGTGGATCAGTTATAGGTAGACATGTGTCCCCTCCGTCTGGAAACCCCCTCCCACACCCCACCCCCTCCCACCCCCCGATGTCACAGAGCATCCCTCTGAGCTCCGTGAGCTCATGCAGCTAATCCCCACTGGCTCTCTGATTTACACACGGTAAGTATGTTTCCACACTCTCTCTCCAGTTGTCCCACCCTCTCCTTCCCAGCCTGCATCCACACGTCTGTTCTCTACGTCTGCGTCTCCATTTCTGCCCTGCCAGTGAGTCCATCAGTAGCGTCCTTCTAGAGTCCATATGTATGCCTTAATATGCCGTATTTGTTCTTCTCTGACTTACTTCACTCTGTATAGTAGGTTCTAGGTTCGTCCACCTCATTGGAACTTATTCAAATTCATTCCTTTTTATAGCTGAGTAATATTCCTCTGCATATATGTACCACAACTTCTTTATCCATTCATCTGTCAATGGACATCTAGGTTGCTTTTACAATATTTACAATATTGCTTTCACAATAGTCCTAGCTATTGTAAATAGTGCTGCAATGAACATTGCGGTACATGTGTCTTTTTCAGTTATAGTTTACTCAGGGTATATGCCCAGTAGTGAGATTGCTGGATCATATGGTAGCTTTATTTCTACTTTTTAAAGGAATCTCCCTACTGTTCTCCATAGTAGCTACATCAATTTGCATTCTATAGTGGGAATCTATTTAACTGTCACTGTTTAAAACTTTGAGGAGAAAACATCAGAAAACATTTCGATATGTATGTAAAAGATTCTATTTTTCTGTTCAAAGCAATTGAAGTAGACTTTTATAAAAATACACTTAAGTAAGTCTTTTCTCCAAGAATTAAGTAAGGCTTTTCTCCAAAAATTACAAAAAATTAAAATAGCAATTCAGCTACTTAAATAGAACACAGTCTATATTAGCAGGAGTATTTTTACAGGTTATAATTTTTAGAGTGATATACTTCTTTTCTGAGGATGATGGAAAGTGAGAGGGCAAAAACTGCTGTGTAGTAGCATTATGTCTTTCCACTAAAAGATTAAATGCCTTAAAACACATTATTTACATAAATTTTTATTACCTATAGCATGAATTCTTCAATTTCCCTTTACAAACATGAGCTGTGTGACTTCAAGTAAATCACCTAATTTTTTTGCCTCAGTTTCCTTATTTGCAGAAATTGGGGATTATGGAATTGTTGGGAGGATTAAATGAGTTAATAGACAAAAAATGTTTATTACTGTGACTAGTACATAGTAAAAATTCTATGCATGCGTGCATCACTTTAGTTATGCCTGATTCTGTGTGACCCTATGGATTTTAGCCTGCCAGGCTCCTCTGTCCATGGGATTCTCCAGGCAAGAATACTATAGTGGGTTGTTATCATTGCTTCTAAGATGAAAGGGACCACAGAAATAAATGCATAGATTCCTGCCTAACATCAGTCTTCAACATTAAGTTAAATGTTATTTTTATTCTTCCATAACAGAAGGTCAAAAAAGACTGAGAAGTCTATACTTTGGTCCACCCAGAGCTTGCAGAGAGATGAGGTCAGTGGTGATGTTTCTGGCTAACCCTGCTGCCTGCATTCTGGCAGGAGGGAGGCAGTGGCTGGCACAACAGTATCTGAGGCGTGCGGTGCTAATGCCACTTCAAAGGCAGCTTCCTCCTATTTTTATCCTGGGTCAGCAGCCTGCCTATGCAGTTGCCTCTTGAACAAAAGGTTCTACCAGGTCTCTGACACCTTTTAAGGCCTCGCAGACTCTTCTCACAATAACGTGGCATTTGATTTATAAACACAATCTCTACTCTACCCATAATCTTGAAGCAACTAGCCAGCATTCTTACCATTTTACAACCAATGAAAGTAAGGCTGGGAGAGGTTGAATCATATGGGTAAAAAGAGGCAAAGGCAGGTCTCCAGGGTCAATGTGATGTCAAAATTCACGTTCTTTCCCATACAACATACTGGCTCCTATTGTCAGTTAGAACTCTTACTCTTTTTCACAAAGAGATTGTCTTCAAATCTAAAATGAAACTATATTTTTTTAAAGTCTATTGTTTTAGAACCCAAAATTTAATCTGATAGTTAGTCTAAGATGAATTAAGATTGTTTAGTTGCTAAGTTGTGTCTGATTCTTTTGCGACCCCATGGACTGTAGCCCACCAGGCTCCTCTGTCTATGGGATTTCCCAGGCAAGAATATTGGAGCAGGTTACCATTTCCTTCTCCAGAGAATCTTCCCAACCCAGGGATCGAACCCGAGTCTCTTGCTTGGCAGGCAGTTTCTTTACCTCTGAGCCATCTGTACTGGTTATCTGTACATTCTTAGTAAGCAGACTAATACTGTTGATTTCTATCTAAAGAAATGGACACGCTTCTATTTTTTTTTCTTTTTTTGATAAGAGAGAGCTACAACCGAATTCCCAAAAACTCTACTCGGTAGGAAAAGATTTAAGATTCACTTGAGAAGACAGGTCCCAGGAAATAGACACTGTTATTAAGAGACTAGAACAAAAATAACCTTAAAATTCTCCTGACTACCTAACTGTATCCAAATTATCTCAAGGGAGCATTTGTCCTATATTTAAAGATCTCTAGATAAAGGAATTCTATATCCCTATGGAGAACTTCCTTCTGATGTTGACCTGCTTCCACTTTCAGGGAAATTATAAGTGAAGACTCTCTAGAGCTGGAAGGGCACCTAAGAGATCAACTAGCTAAAACTGCCATTTCCTATACCTGTTTGCAATCTCAATGGTAAATTAACTTTCAACTTTTTCTTCTACAACTCTAACTCATCCCAATTTCCATTATCTTTTTCTTCTTTGGTCTTAATTTTTAAATCTTACAAATAGATTTTGGGCTTTCTTTAGGATTCATGTATAATTTTCCATGACTTTTCTCATTTAGAGAATTAAAGCAGTTTAAAACCCTCACACTTCCACTGACCTAAAAGCAAATCATTTATTTAAAGCATGTTAAAATCTTTTACCTGTATAGAAATTTTGATTTGTCTGTAAATGTTGATTAATCCTATCTGTTTTGCCAGACATCTTGGTGTGCATGTATTGGGGATGGCAGAAATGGGTCTATTTGTGTGAAGCCCTCACCATATGTAACTGACAGGTGAGAAGGGCTACATCTTAGGACATGACCAAAAACTTTGGTAAAGATAACCACAGTTCCTGATTACGGCAGTCTGATACAGAAATTGTTGATTCATTTCACAAATGCTTATGAAACATCTACTTGCTAGGCACTGTTCTAGATCAAGGGATGTCTAAATGAGTAAAACAATAACCCCTACTTTGGATGGAGGTAAATTTAGAGTGGAGAAGCAGATATACGGAATAATTAAATAAACACTTATTATGTTAGATAGGCATCAGCCTAAGGGTAGAAATAAAGGTGGCAAGGGGGAGAGGGAATCTTGAGGGTGAGAAGAGAGAGAGAGACTGAGAACAGCCAATAGTGACCATATGATATCTGGGTAAGGCCCAAAGGAAATGAAGTAGGGTCATGCTGATACCTGGAGTTCTGTGTTCCAGGCAGAGGGTCAGCAAGTGTAAAGGCCCTGAGACACGAGTGGACCTGATCTATTCAAATAACAAAGAGGCCAGTGTGGCTGGAGTAAAGTGGGAGCGACAGAACAGGAGAGATGAAATCAGAGGTACAGGAGGTGTGAAATCAGCAGTCCTGTAGGGCCGTGTGGCTCAGTGAAAGAACCTGGAGTTCCCTGTTTTGAAATGAGAAGCCATGACAGAGTTTTAAACAGAGGACTAAGTGACATAGTCTGACTTAGGTTTTTAACAAGATAATGTTGGTGGCCATATTGAGAACAGGCTAAAGGAGCAAGGGTGAACCCAGGAAACTGAGAGGCTACAGCAATCATCCAGGAAAAGAGTACGATGGCTTAGCTTGGGGTGTTACCAACGGAAGAGGTATGTTCAGATGCTGGACGTGTTTTAAAGCTGACAGTTCAGGTGTGGGGTCAACAATCACTCCAAACAGTGATATTTTGACCTGAGCAAATGGAAAACTGGCTAAGGCCCGGTGCCTTCTTGTACCCATGTGCCCCTTTATGGACCCCTGGTTTGTAGAAATTTTAACCAGTGATTTAAAAGACAAAAGAAATGCCATTTATTCCTGTTGGCTATTATTGGAATCTGTTTATGATAAGGGATATCATGAGTGTTTACTGTTCATATATGTTTAGCGAGAAAGAAGTTGAAATAATATTTGTCAGCTGGAGACTGTCTACTGTGCATGTGTGAGCAGGATTTCAGTCAAGACAATTCTTTTAGCTTTTAAGGTTTATGGTAAGAAATAGTTTGAACTTCAAAGCATATATCAGTATATCACATTTAACTTCTTTGGCTTCTAGGGCAATTTGCATTGCTTTAAAATTCACTTCTTTGTCCCAGGTAAACCTCAGCTGACCTTTCCTTTTTTAAAATGTCAAGTTAAATTGGTTACCAGACTGTGTAACAAGGAAGCTCACTAAGCTACTTCATTAACAAGCTATGTGTATAAGTCAACATCTAATTGACATAAAAAATGGTTCATGTTAAATGGAGAACGGCCCCCAGCTCCTTTGAGCTTTTAAGCTGACCTGAAAGCAGAGAGCCCTGTCTCCCCTTCAGAGAGAGGGAATGCCTCTCATGTGATATATCCCTATGCACTGTGCCTACTGGTGCTTGTGGCAAATGGCAAGATGCCAATATCAATTAATCCAAATTTAAGATTTCAATGTCCCTTCCCAAAATTTCTAAAGTCTCATTCTATTTAGTTTTCTTGGATTCAAATTTCTTTCTTTTTTTTTTTTGTATACGCTGCTTGTTTGTTTATTTCTTACTTATCTACTTTAGCTCATTGCTTGTTTTATTTCTCACTTGCTTTTGGCTGCGCTGGGTCTTCTTTGCTGCGTGCAGGCTTTCTCTAGTTTCAGGAGGCGGGGCCACTCTGCAGTGGTGCATGGGCTTCCCTCGTTGCAGGGCACAGGCTCTTGCTGCATAGGCGTCAGCACCTGTAGCATGCAGGCTCGCAGCTGCGACTTGCTGGCTCCAGGGCATGCAGGCTTCAGGAGTTGCTGCACAGGAGCTCATTAGCTGTGGCCAGTGGGCCCTAAAGCATGCTGTCTTCAGTAATTGCGGCGCGGGGCTCAGTAATTGTGGATTCTTATCTACTGCACTACCAGGGAAGTCCCCCCCTCCCTTTTTTAAACCAATGTTTTATTTGTTTTGTTTTAAAGTCTTTATTGAATTTGTTACACTATTGTTTGTTTTCTGTTTTTGGTGTTTGGCCGAGAGGCATGTGGGATCTTATCTTCCTGAGGAGGGCAATGTTTTAACCATTGAACCATGAGGGGAGTCCCTCAAATCTTTTTTTTTTTTCTCTAAACAATTTCATTGCAAGTATAGTGTCATATGTGTTTGATTAAGAAACCTCATATGAGACTGCCTGGGTTCAACTCCCCCTACACCAGAACTTACTAGCCTTCTACCCTCAGGGAACTTACTTAGCCTCTCTAAGTGTCACTGTCCTCATCTGGAAAACAGGGATTTTAAAAGTGCCTACTTCATGGGGTTATATGAAGGATTGTATGAAATATTCCACATAAAGCAATTAAGCATCACCCCTGGGCACACAGTAAGTGGTCTAGTAGTGGTGGCTCTTATTAAAGGCAGAGGTAGGAAAACACTTCCTTCCAGTTTATTCTTTTGATGGGAATATGTAACATCAGGCGATTTGTGAGTTCAGTGCAAACGCTCGTAGCCTTCAATTCACATTATATTGGACCAGCTAAAGACTGACATATACTCTCAAGATTCAACACTTAAATGACACACTACTCTAAGTACACACAGACTACCGTTAGTAAGTCCAATATTAACTATGCGACCTGCCAGAGGACACAGCAATTTGGTCAGTTTGAGTGATATCTTCATTGGTTTGCTTCTGGCGATTGTTTATTTAAGTACATCTACTTAAAGAGATCAAGATATTATCATTGCATTAGCTTTATCTAAAAACTAGGAAAAGAAAAATGTAGAAAACTTGAGAGAATGAATACCATTGATGTTATTTCCCCTTAGTTGGAAAAGTGAAGAACAGTATAAGGATAGGGAAGGGTTCCAAAAGAATGGAAGTAACTGGGAATATATGAAGGGATGATTGGATAGAAGTGTAAGTAGATGCATTCTATGTTATTGGGATCAATGGGGTAAAGTTATGGGAGGCAAAGTTTGCTTGAATATAGGGAAGACATTCTCAACACTTAGAGCTTAAAGACTGAGATGGCCTGGAAACTAGTGAGCTCCCTTCTCTAGAGCAAGGCCTGGATGAGGTAAAGGTTTCAACTCAAGACTATTTGATGTTACTGGGAAAACAAACAAACACACATATCATTTTATTTTTAGCCTATATTTCATTTTAAAAAGAAAGTAAGAACTATACTCTCTAATGAAATGATAATATTATATAATAGGATATTAAAAGTAGATGTTTCCTCCTAGGCCCTCAAATACAAGAGATGCTGCACCCTGAAGTGAGATTCCAGATAAATACAGACTTTATAGGGAAAACAGGAGACATGAGTATCCCTCGTGTGTTCAAAGATGAGCACACCACTGCCACAATTCTTGAACCCCTGAGTCAGGTCCAGGTTATTAAAGGGGGTCAGAGTCTGGCAGGAGGAAAGGATTTTGTGAGGTGGAATTCTGGAAGTCTGTAGATCAAGGTGTGTGTTTAGAGTAGATGGAGTTGGAGGACCCTGCCGTCTCACTTCCAGCCTTGTGAGGAAAGAGAGTCAAAGTGGCTTCTTAAAGGACTTTGTATGAGATGTCAGCATGGGGATGGATGGGAGGTCAGAGTGGGCTGGGGTCTGACTCCCTCCCAGGATATCTATAGAGTGAGAGATGGTCTGAAAAACTGTTTTGGCAAAAAATTGGGAAATTTGCTGCTGAACTCCTAAGGGCAAATGATGTGATTGTTTCCCATGGACCAGAGCAGGGCAGAAGGAAGGCAGAGTTGGATGGGGCCATCCCAGGGCCTGTCCAAGGGTGCAAACAGACCCTAGTAGCTACACACTATAGACAGACAGCTTTCTAGGGGTTGTAGATTGAGTTACGAGTCAACTCTAGAATTGAGATGAACTGACATTAATCAAGGACTACAGACAAGATGTCCCCAGTGATAGGGACTTCAAATATCCCTTAGAAGCTTTCTTCTCTGTGCCACCCTGGCTCTGAGAGGGACAAGCCAGAATATGATGTTACTATATAAAAAAAAAATTCTACTCTTTCTTGTTCTCTATCCTTGCACTTTCACCTCAGGGTAAAAGTTAGGGTTAGCAAGTTGGGAGAGGAAGAGGAGGAAAGCATGAAGAAGCTAAACACATTGCCTTCCCTGAAGGTAAATGAGCCCTAGTTAGGGAAGAAGAGATTGACCTCTAAGAGGAGACTTAAATTTGTTATTCCAGTGGCTGGAATATTATAAGTTAAAACATAATGGTTTGAGTAACTTAAGATGATGATGGTCTAATCCTAAAAGGAAGTCGAATGTCACAGGACCTAAGTTTTCATTCAGCAGCAATGAAAAAATTTCTTTTATTAAAAGATAGATTTCTTAATCTAATCCAGTTTAGATTAATAATAAAATAATTTTATGGTAAAAAAAATTAAAGGGTAGTAGGAGACAAAAAGAAAGAAGCATTTTGATGGCACATCATATATTATTCACAAAAAATAACCAATTTAACATATTGGTTATAGTTAAGCACTCTCATATCAAAACTTTCAATTCTTTTGATAATAATACAATCCAAGGTAGAAATTCCAATCCAGAATCTAACCCATGATATGCTAGGATTCTACCATCAGACCTCCAAACTCCAAAATAGAAGAAACACTTCTGTTATTTTCAGGTCCCTTTGGTCATTTCTGGCTCAGGATGGATCACATGGCTTCATTTAGCCAGCCAAGCAGAGAACAGTATGAGCCTCAGGACAGAGATTGACAGAAAGAAATAGCACCAAAGAACAAGATGTGAAAATTGCTTTGGGGAAATAGGTTAGAATTAGGGGTTTGGGTGCAGGCAGAAACTAGAGGCCTGAAATATTTTTGGCATGAACAGAAACAACAATGTACCTAAAGAACTATTTGTTTATACCACAGGTGCATGTCTAACCTAAGACAATTTGTAATTTTATTCTATTGTTAGCACTTAAAGGAGCATGAAGTCACATTTGGCAGACTGAGGAGTATGTAGAAGAGCAGCAGTCATTTTGTTCTTTGAGGTCACTGCACTGCTGCTATATTTAGCATATGTCTATTCTACGAGACTTTGTGTGTGTGTAAACTCAATGCTATTTTAAGTTTCTTTTCAGAAAAGAGGTAAGGACAAAGGCAGACATAGGCATGCCTATGGGAGATAAGAGCTAATTTCTCTTTATCCTACGGAAGGTTGGGTATGTGTGTGTTAGTTGTCAGTCGTATCGACTCTTGCGACCCCGTGGACTGTAGCTCACCAGCCTCTTTTGTCCATGGGATTCTCCAGGCAAGAATACTGGAGTGAGTTGCCATGCCTGTCTCCAGGGGATCTTCCCGACCCAGGGATCGAAACTGTGACTCTTAAGTTTCCTGCATTGGCAGGTGTGTTCCTTACTACTAATGCTACCTGGGAAGCCCTTCATCATACTGAATGTTAATACTTCTTTATGTATAAAACTATTGGTTCTGTCAATAGAGGTAATGAGTCTCTTCTCTAAACTGACCTCTGACTGACTAACTCACCACTGCAGAGCTAAAAACAGTACTGGATTGTGTTCTTCCTGAGGACACGGACTTTATCTGAAGCATCTTTGAATCTTGAGTTCACAGGAAAATGCCTAGAAATATTAGGAATTCAATAAAATTTTTGTTAAATGAATGAAACAAATGCATTAATAATGAGGAATAGAAACCAAACCCTTAAATAGTAACTTATTGGATCTAGATTAAGAAAGGAGATTAATGAAAACAAGTTTTTACTAGGAGTGTTTTTTTGTTTTGTTTTGGGCCATGCCCTGTGGCTTGTGGGATCTTAGTTCCCCAACCAGGGATAAAACCCGGGGCCCCCACAGTGAAAGCACCAAGTCCTAACCACTAGACTGCCAGGGAATTCTCCATTATTATTAAAGTTTCAATGATTAAAAAGAGAGAATCAAGATCCATTATATTGACTCTCTTATGCTTTATATGCAAAACAACAATGAACCACCTACCTTTGTGTGCCTAATAGAACAACAACAACAAAAAAAACCCAAACATTTTAATCTGAGATATTTTGTCCAAATCTAGGTGTTGCTATTCATTTTAAATATAAGAACTTGATAAAGAAAGAAAAGATATTGAAACCACTTATGCAAGTTGAACACATTTTAAAGCATGGCAATGCTTTTTGTTCAAGAAACACAATGCTATGATACTCCCAAGTTGATTCATTTCTCCTAAGTGTGCCTTTGCTACTTTTTGCCAGGAGTTTTCCTGAGTCTCAAGCAAATGGGAATACGTAAGGAAGTAATGTGTATAACCAGACTTCAGTCCAGTTCACTTCAGTTCAGTCGTTCAGTCGTGTCCGACTCCTTGGAACCCCAAGAACCGCAGCACGCCAGGCCTCCCTGTCCATCTCTAACACCTAGAGTCCACCCCAACCTATGTCCATTGAGTTGGTGATGCCTTCCAGCCATCTCATCCTCTGTTGTTCCCTTCTTCTCCTGCCCCCAATCCCTCCTAGCATCAGGGTCTTTTCAAATGAGTCAACTCTTCACATGAGGTGGCCAAAGTATTGGAGTTTCAGCTTCAGCATCAGTCCTTCCAATGAACACCCGGGACTGACCTCCTTTAGGATGGACTGGTTGGATCTCCTTGAAGTCCAAGGGACTCTCAAGAGTCTTCTCCAACACCACAGTTCAAAAGCATCAATTCTTCAGCGCTCAGCTTTCTTCACAGGTCCCTGGAAATACAGAATGAGTAAAAGCTTTCAGTAAATTGTATTTCATGATATTAGACAAACTGAACATTTAGTATACACAAGGGAACATTTCAGGGACACACACTCTCAAAGAAATAAGGAATGTAATATGCATAAAAGGAACCAAAGCACAAATGAAACAAGTGGCTGAACTGTTTCCTGCAGAGACACAGGCAATATACTACACTCAGGAAATAAAGATCCATGTGGTCTTCATCAATATATAAATAGAACTTGGCTGGAAAAAATGTCATCTACTCCACCAAACGGGAAATATTAAATAAGATAAAAGTAAGACAAAATATTAAAAGTCACTTGGAAAAAGTACAAAGTCCAGTAGAACATGGTCTGTTTCCAGAGTTATTTATATACTTATGCTTATTCAGTATTAGAAAAACAGGACTGGAATGAGGGTGGGCTGTGGATATAGATACGAATATGAAGAGGGTAGACAGAAAAAGGGTGGCCCCAGTGATGACAGGGGGCTTGCAATGGTGGTGATGCCTAAGAAAGATGGTAGCAATTGGAGCTATGGGTTCAGAAAAGTGGAGCAAGAAGGAGGTCCTAAAGGAAGGTCAAGTCCCAGACCAGCACTAATAGTACGCCAGGCAGAGGCAGCCTATTTTGGTTTTAATTATAAACATTGTGGGGATTTGTTGATTTTTATAGTGCTTAGTAATGGTGTGGAGAATGCTTTGGAATAACAGCCAATCAGCATAAGCCAAAATGAATGAGCTATATTAACATTTTCATTATTTCTAGCAGACTGGACGCTCTCTTTCTCTTCCTGGAAGACCAGTCCCACCTGCCATCTCTGCAACATCTCCTTGGTTATACCAGCCTGCTTATGGCTACACTAGCAAACCAACTGATGGGCTAGAGGAAGCAAAGAAGAGACTGACTCCTTGGGAAGCAGCAGCCAAGTCTCCTCTTGGCTTGGTGGATGAGGCCTTCGGACCCAGAAACATTCAGGAGTCCATTGTGGCAAATGTGGTCTCAGCAGCTCGTAGAAAGGTGCTTCCAGGGCCGTCTGAGGAATGGAATGCAAGACTGTCCTATGTCCCTCAAACCCAGAAACCCAGTGTGGGCTCATTTGTAAAGCAAGAATATAATGTTTCATCCCTACCCAATTATAGTATGCCCAGCTCCCAGTATGGTTCACAGGCACCACATGCATATTACAGGCAGCCTTCCAGAAATGATTCTGAAATAATGTCCTTGGAGACCAGGTCTGATTATTGTCTCCCCATAACCAACTGCAACTATAACCCACACCCGAGGGGATGGAGACGTCAAACATGAAGTTAGCAGAACTGGTTGTACGCCACCTAGATTTTTTTGTTTCTTTGCAGTGTTTTTCACTTTCTAATAGTTTAGATTCACTTTTGATCTTGGCTTGTTCTCATAGGTCATTTATCTGTGTGTGTATGCACACTGGAGTGTAAATCACGTCCTTCTCTGCAGATGCATAGAGAATTTCTTTAAAGAACTCATTTCCTGTGCTAATGACACAGAAATTCCATTTATTTCATTAATACGGAGAATTTAGGCAACTAAACTCTTCTCAATTAAAACAAAATTAACTATGTTCTTGTATGTGCCTTAGTCCAGGATGGAATTAATGAAACATGGTATGCTAATTGTTATTAGCAGTAACAGCAAGGAATATAACAATGGAGAAGTTTCCAATGGTAGTATGGGCAATAATTATATAAAAAGGATTTCCTTGGTGTTATTTTAAGCATTTATTTGAAATATATTTTAAAAACTGGTAACATTCATATTTGGTTTTTGGAATTGAGACAAAGACATTCTCAGAAAGAAATAAATATTTGAGAGTAAGACAATTATACATTTCAGTTGGACTTCTGAGGTAAGTGGTGTAATGCGTGGGGAATAGAAGATTTAGGTATAGGATTTATTTTTAATCTATTTAAAGCCAGGGGCCTGAGACAGGAATAGACTCTGGGTTCAGGTGTCCTCACTTGTGAGATGAGAAGATCAGATTATTTAATCTCCTAGATGCTTAACAGCTCTGATATTCTGAACTGAGTTTCTCTCATTTGTAAAATGATCTTTGATGCATTATTCATTTTTGTTGCTCATCATATAAATATCAAACTAAGTTTAAGTGGATTGGTCATTGGTGTCACAACATATCATTAAAGGTCCAAGAGGAATTGTTGGGTAGCAGGGTTTGAGCTATGTGCTACATGAGTGAGGGCTGATGTGAAGAAAAAAAGCTATTAATGGATTAAAGGAAGTGGTAGATGGATGTGTCTGTTATTATACAACTGTAGGTCATGAACATTTATTTAATTACAGAAAGCATGCCACAGAAGCCTGTGTAACAAGTGGTGCTTCTTTAGAAAAGCATCATTAGGATGTTCAAAGGAAGTTAAACAGTTGCTTGGACAACTCCATGACCCATGCCTTGTTAGCATGCCCATTAGACAATCAGTTGAACATCTGCTCCTCACTGTCACACCCACAGAGTATTAAACACAAGGAAATTCAAAGTACTTTACATCATAAACAAGTATGAGAATATTTAAAAAATAAAAACATCTTGAGTGTTCAAAACATTCTTAGGTTTCTAAATATGATTATTTTGCTTTGTTTTACTTTTTGACTCTTGAATTTATTATTATGATCGTCTCTTTCACAGAATAATACTTTTTAAAAACAGCCAGGATACAAGTAATCCCTTATTTGGAAACAAACAAAAAAAAAGCTGAAGAAATCACAGTAAGTTCTATTGGTAATAGAATCACCCAGATACTAATTTGTTCAATTATTAAGAAAAGTAGAGTACTTCGTAGAAATTTGAATTATATCTCAAATTAGAAGATATAATTACGGATTCCTAAAGAGTTCCTATGGAATTAAAAAAAAAAAAGCCTGGTATATTGGTTAATCTGTCAGCAATTCTCAGGAATCCCCACATAAAAATCCTTGTGGTGGTTCAGTTATTTTAGATGTCAATGTTTTAAGATATGTAGAATTTAGCAGAAGGAATTTTGTACAAGATCATATCCTATTTTGTTGTTTTCTTTTATAAATGCTAGCAGTTATTTCCTTCATTCCTTAGATTTTAGATACTCCAGTTTTAAATACATTATATGATTCACTAAAATTTTCACCAGACTCAAAATAGAGAGATGCATACATTTTAAACTTAAATATTATTATGAAACAGACATGTCCCTCTTTGCATGCACTAGATCAAAACAATCATTGTATTAAGCTATCTGAATTTATTCCAGACATCAAAAAAAAAAAAGAAGAAAAGAAAATATAACACATGGCAGGAAAGTTGTACATTTTTCATTCACAGGGAAATTAATGTCTCATTTTTATTAGAAGTCAATGTTTCAAGGACTTATACTTTGCAGATACAATTCTGAAAAAAAGAAGTGCGTTGTCAAATCATCACAAAATGTATGGGTGTTTATCTCCAGTTTTCACAAAAGGAGTAGAGTTAGATTGCTTACATTCAAGCTAATGCTTGAGCTAAGGCTGCCGCATAGACAACTGATTCCTGCTGAGAAAGCCTAGACAACTACTGTTCTCACAACAATAAAATCAGTCTGGGACTTCCCTGGCAGTCCAGTGGTTTGAGACTCCGCACTTCCACTATGAGGGGCATGGATTCCACCCCTGGTCTAGGAACCAAGATCCTACATGCTGCACAGACCAGCCAAAATAATAATAAATAAATAAGTATTGGTTTGTGTTATGTTCCAAATAATAGTCTTTTCAGAGAAGAGCTTGCGTGTGTGCTAAACTGCTTCAATCATGTCTGACTCTGTGCGACCCTATGGACTGAAGCCCGCCAGGCTCCTCTGTCCATGGAATTCTCTAGGCAAGAATATTGGAGCGGGCTGCCATGCCCTCCTCCAGGGGATCTTCCCCACCCAGGGATCCATCCCGCGTCTCTTATGTCTCCTGCGTTGGCAGGCAGGTTCTTTGCCACTGGTGCCACCTGCTTTGTAAATATATACCACGTGTGTTGTAAGACATTGTTCTACTAGCAGCAATCACAGGGGTAAAAGAGTTCTGTGCTACCATAATTAAAAAGCATTCTCTCGAAGTACACTAATTTGCCACCTCTTTCCATCTTCAGTTTAAAAATATAATTGCATGTGTGTGAAATATCTGTTATTGAGATGAGTTAAATACTGTTTGTATTTTGAATTTTAAAACTACATGATTCTAGTCCACTTATCTGACTATATCTCATGTTTTGGCCCCATCACTCATATTGGAAAGGGCTGTCACAGGGCTCAAGCATACACATATATACATTAATGAATTGAAACTTTGGATAAAAAATATATCAAATAGGTTCAGTTATTATAATTAGAGAGGAACTGTAGAAATGTTGGTAAGAGAAAGTAGATGTTCACATTTGATTTTTTTTCAAAGTAGAAGTATTTACACTGTCCACACATCTACTAAAATAGACTATGTTCTCCTGCTTATTAGCTTAACATTTCTACCTTTGTTTATCCCAAAAGACTGTGTTTGAAAGATGCATACTGAAAATCAAAATTGTATTAGTAATAAAAATTAACTTGAAAATCAATTTAAAGAGCCTTTTCATTTTTCCTTATTAAAAAATTCTTTTGAAATAGTCTTCACCCCAAAGATTTAATCTTATCTACTACATATTTTTAAATTTTAGTTTCTACAGTATCAGCTTCCAGACACATTAAAAGAATTTCATGCTGATTGGCAACATTTTAACTGCAACATTTAAAAACTTAAAAAACAACTTACCTGAAAATACGATCAGTTTCACATGTAAGTTAAGAGGTTTTAGACCCATATTTTAATATTATAGTATTATTCTTAATTTAATATTGCTTTTTATTAATTCTTTCTTTCATAATATTCAAAAATCAGTCCTAAGCAAAAGCATGGCCAATGGTAATATGACTTGATAATGTGTTGGTTGAATTTCTAAAACCTGGACTCAGAGAATCTACCATGTTTGTCATTCCACTGCTTCTGATCACTTATTCTCTTTAGACTGCCCCATGATTGACCTTGATTAAACTGAACACTTCATCATAATAAAGCATATTTAAGTAAAACTTTTAAAAAATGACTTTGGATCTTCTTACATACTATTAAAACCATCAGCTGGAATGTGAGCTCCCTGGTCAGTGAGACCATGCAGCACAGCTTTTTGATACTTCTTTTTTAAAATTATGAATAAAATGACTCTCTTGGCAATCTGATGAAAAATAGTTTTAAAGAGCCAGCACTTGAAATACTCCCTAAATATGAGTACCATCTTAGAGATTTAAAAAACTTAAGAGATAGTGAGTACTTGTCTGTCAACTTAAAGAAAAACACACATCATAGAGTTGTGAGTTTAAGCTTTATTCAGGGTCTTACTGAGGACAACAGCCTGGGAGACAGTCTCTCAATATCTCTGAGAAACTGCTCTGACGAGGCGGGGGAGTAGCCAGTATACACATGAAAGTCTTTGCTAGAAAATATTTGGCAGTCAAGTATACCTCTTAGTAAAAGCCTGTTGCTAATCAAATAGAGCAGATGTCTCAAACTGATGATGTTTATGCTTTTCTGCAACAAAGTGGGGTCATTGAAATTCTTCCTGAGGTGTGTATCTTAACTGCTTTTATTGTTTTTGTTCAGTCACTAAGTCGTGTCTGACTCTCTGTGACCCCATGGACTGCAGCAGGCCAGGCTCCTCTGTCCTTCACCGTCTCCCAGAGCTCGCCCAAACTCATGTCCATTGTGTCGATGATGTCATCCAGCCATCTCATCCTTTCCTGCCCCCTTCTCCCTTTGCCTTTAATCTTTCCCAGGAAAAGGGTCTTTTCCAATGAGTTGCCTCTTTGTATCAGGTGGCTAACACTGGAGCTTCAGCTTTAGCATCAATCATTCCAATGAATATTCAGGGTTGATTTCCATTAGGATTGACTGGTTGGATCTCCTTGCAGTCCAAGAGACTCTCAAGAGTCTTCTCCAGCACAATCCAAAAGCATCAATTCTTTAGCATTCAGACTTCTTTATGGTCCAACTCTCACATCCGTACATGACTACTGGAAAAACCATAGCTTTGACTATATGAACCTTTGTCGGCAAAGTGATATCTCTGCCTTTTAATACGTTGTCTAGGTTTGCCAAAGGTTTTCTTCCAAGGAGCAAGTGTCTTTTAATTTCACGTGATTCTGGAGACCAAGAATATAAAATCTGTCACTTCTCCCACTTTTTCTCTTTCTATTTGCCATGAAGTGATGGGACCAGATGCCATGATCTTAGTTTCCTGAATGTTGAGTTTTAAGTCAGGTTTTTAATCCCCCTTCAAGAAGCTCTTTAGTTCCTCTTCACTTTCTGCCACTTTCTCACTTAACTATGTAGAGGCCTGTTTATAGAAAGCACAGAATGCATCATCCTGTTTTTTCCATCCTGTATTCCTCTAAGGTTGTACTGGCCTGTAGGTGGGCTGACTATAGTGGATTCTGACTTAACCCTTGTATAAACTAGATGATGAGTCACACTCTGTTCTTTCTTTGTTCACATGTCTGAAGATGCTAATGCCATAGAAAATGCCCATTTTTTCTTTTTTTTTCTTTCTTTTTTTTTTTTTTCCATTTTTTCTTATGAATTCCTATCACTCAGTAAACTACAAATTTCAAAACATGCCAAGAGATACGTAACATTATCTCCACATGGAGCCAGAGGGCAGGCTAAGGCCAGGAGAGTCCAATTCCCCAGCTAGCTCACTAGGAAGACAGCAACAGAGATGCTTCGGGACTAGCCAATGTCTCCCTAGTCTACATAACACTAGTATTTAGTACAAGGTACTTTTACTCAGTCGTTTTAGAAAATAGCAAAATCTGTGACTTCTCAAATTTAATGGAGCAGCATTTTTCACAAAGGGGCATTTCATTATTCACAGTCTAAAAATGTAACAGTTTATATTTCTAGAAAGAGTCTGGCAATCCCCTCTATAAAAATCAAGTAACTTTATGAGGAAATGCCACCAGTGTGTCTTGCTATGATTT
This sequence comes from Cervus canadensis, assembly GCF_019320065.1. Classification (NCBI taxonomy): domain Eukaryota; kingdom Metazoa; phylum Chordata; class Mammalia; order Artiodactyla; family Cervidae; genus Cervus; species Cervus canadensis. The sequence continues at coordinate 56,288,140 of NC_057404.1, forward strand.
TTTTTTCCTCTCTAAAGTTGTAGTGAAGCGTTGCTATTTTGTCCCTTCTTTCTCCTTGACTTCTCAGTCACTCTTCTTCATAAACTGTCCTCCATTCCCACTTACTGCCAAGAGGAAAAAGCTTCACCACCTCTTTAGGATTTTAAGATTTATACTTCTGAAAAGGCTTTCTAGGGCAGGACTGCCTCACCATGATGAGCTGTATAAGTGTGAGGTTTGCCCTAAATTACCAAATAAATTATAATGGGACGTGAGTGACATGCTTAGTTGCTTTGGTCATGTTTGACTCTTTGTGACCCCATGGACTATAGCCCTCTAGGCTTCTCTATCCATGGGGATTCTCCAGGCAGGAATAATGGAGGGGGTTGCCATGCCCTCCTCTAGCGGATCTTCTGGACCCAGGGACTGAATCTGAATCTCTTATGTCTCCTGCATTGGTCAGCGAGTTCTCTACCATCAGCGTCACTTTGGAAGCCCTTATAATGGGGTATATATAGGCAAAGGCACAATCTTACCTAAGGTCAAATTGATCTTGAAGAACCCTGTCTACATTACTATGAATATTCAGAGGATCCAGCTTTAGCCTTTTGCCAGCATCATCTTTTCTAGAAAAAATTATCCATTGAGAAAATTGAGCTACAGATGTATTCTGTAGATGTAGTATATGTGTTGGAAAGTAAAGTGCCATCCTTAAACTAGAGAAGATACACTGTTTGTACTGCCCTTACTCTCACTTGGATGGAACAACCATTTTTTAAGCAGCATAGAAATCGATGACGTGAGTCCACAGCAGTTTTGTAGGACCCCAGGGCTGATCCCTGACCTAGTCAGAAATAGTCTCATTTCAAGAGGTTGGTAGTTTTTCTTGCTGTTCTACATGTCATTCATACCACAGCCTTCTGCCAGACCAGTACATAAGACAGAAAAGAATAATATTTTTAAAATAAATAAATAAATTTAAAATAAATAAATAAATGGGGGAGGAGGTTACCAATTTTCCCACAACGTGGTTTAATTTGGAACTTTATGCCAGTAAAATTTTGTTCTTAAATTCAAATGATATCTTCTCTGGTTTCTGTCTACAGAAACTACAGGTCTGATTATTAGCAATACAAAATGCCTGCAATTTATTGAAGTGGATACTTACCAGAGGGCTAAGAGGAAAAAGAACACTGATTTAGGGATAAAGCAGCCAAAGTTCAATGCTCAGCTAAGCCAAGCCCTATGTCCAGCATGAATTTGATAAACAAAATAAAAAGAAGGCAGAGGTTTTATGTCCTGCAGCATTCTCCAGTGATAATGAAATAGGAAGGAAGGGGGCAGGGCACAAACTTGGAAAGAATGACGTAGCCTGAGGACACAACATAAACTGAGCAGAATTTTATTGTTTAGTCTCTTCAGTCCTGTTGTTCACAATCACCTGTTCATTGAGCCAAAGGGGACACAACACTCAGTCGTCGATGTGTCTCGTGGTAAAAGCAAAGTCCGATGCTGACTAGAACTAAATGGGTCCAAGTGTCTATGGCTCGGCTCATGAACTCCTTATTGCCAAATTCAGACTTAAAATGAAGAAACTAGGGAAAAACACTAGACCATTCAGGTATGACCTAAATCAAATCCCTAATGATTATACAGTGGAAGTGAGAAATAGATTCAAGGGATTAGATTTGATAGACAGAGGGCCTGATGAACTATGGACAGAGGTTCCTAACAATGTACAGGAGACAGTGATCAACATCATCTCCAAGAAAAAAAAATGCAAAAAGTCAAAATGGTTGTCTGAAGAGGCCTTACAAATAGTTAAGAAAAGAAGAAAAGGTAGGCCAAAGGAGAAAAAGAAAGATATATCCATCTGAATGCAGAATTTCAAAGAATAGCAAGGAGAGAGAAGAAAGTCTTCCTCAGTGTTCAGTGCAAAGAAATAGAGGAAAACAATAGAATAGGAAAGACTACAGATCTCTTCAAGAAAATCAGAGATACCAAGGGAATATTTTGTGCAAAGATGGGTACAAAAAAGGACAGAAATGCTATGGACCTAGCAGAAAAAGAAGATATTAAGAGGTGGCAAGAATATACAGAAGAACTGTACAAAAAGATCTTCATAACCCAGAAAACCACAATGGTATAATCACTCACCTAGAACCAGACATGCTAGAGTCCTAAGTCAAATGGGCCTTAGGAAGCATCACTATGAACAAAGCTAGTGGAGGTGATGGAATTCCAGTTGAGCTATTTCAAATCCTGAAAGATGATGCTGTGAAAGTGCTCCACTCAATATGCCAGCACATTTGGAAAACTCAGCAGTGGCCACAGGACTGGAAAAGGTCAGTTTTCATTCCAATCCCAAAGAAAGGCAATGGCAAAGAATGATCAAACTACCACACAGTTGCACTCATCTCACATGTTAGTAAAGTAATGCTCAAAATTCTTCAACAGTCCGTAAACTGAGAAATCCAGATGCTCAAGCAGGATTTAGAAAAGACAGAGTAACCAGAGATCAAATTGCCAACATCTGTTGGATCATAGAACAAGCAAGAGAGCTCCAGAAAAATATCTACTTCTGCTTTACTGACTACGCTAATGCCTTTGACTATGAGGATCACAACAAACTGTGGGAAATGCTTAGAGATGGGAATACCAAACCACCTTATGTGCCTCCTGAGAAATCTGTATGCAGGTCAAGAAGCAACAGTTAGAACCAGATATGGAACAATGGGCTGGTTCCAAATCGGGAAAGGAGTATGTCAAGGCTGTATACTGTCATCCATCTTATTTCAATTCTATTCACAGTAAAACATGTGACATGCCAGGCTGAATGAAGCACAAGCTGGAATCAAGATTGCCGGGAGAAATATCAATAACCTCAGATATGCAGATGACACCACCCTCATGGCAGAAAGTGAAGAGGAACTAAAGAGCCTCTTGATGAACGTGAAAGAGGAGAGTGAAAAAGTTGTCTTAAAACTCAACATTCGGAAAACTAAAATCATGGCATCCGGTCCCATCACTTCATGGCAAATAGATGGAGAAACCATGGAAACAATGAGAAACTTTATTTTGGGGGGCTCCAACATCACTGCAGATGGTGCCTGCAGCCATGAAATTAAAAGATGCTTGCTCCTTGGAAGAAAAGCTATGACCAAGCTAGATAGCATATTAAAAAGCAGAGACATTACTTTGCCAATAAAAGTCCGTCTAGTCAAAGCTATGGTTTTTTCAGTGGTCATGTATGGATGTGAGACTTGGGCTATAAAGAAAGCTGAGTGACGAAGAATTGATGCTTTTGAACTGTGGTGTTGGAGAAGACTCTTGAGAGTCCCTTGGACAGCAAGGAGATCAAACCAGTCCATCCTAAAGGAGATCAGTCCTGGGTGTTCATTGGAAGGACTGATGCTGAAGCTGAAACTCCAATACTTTGACCACCTGATGTGAAGAATTGATTCATTGGAGAAGGCCCTGATGCTGGGAAAGATTGAAGGCAGGAGGAGAAGGGGATGACAGAGGGTGAGATGGTTGGATGGCATCACTGACTCGAAGGACATGAGTTTGAGCAGGAAAGCCTGGCATGCTGCAGTCCATGGAGTTGCAAAAAGTCAGACGGGACTGAGCTACTGAACTGAACTGAACTGAGACCTTCAGTCTCAATATATGCTCATTGTAACACATCAGGAAGCTAAATGACACACCTAGAGGCACCATTTTCCAAGGCCGACCATCAAAGATCAAGAAGTGGGTGGAAATCTCCACCATTTTCCCAAAATAGTTGGAATGACCCTGCCACTCAGCTGTTGTTCAGTGGCTCAGTTGTGTCCATCTCTTTTCAACACGATGGACTGCAACATGCTAGGCTTTCCTGTCCTTCACCATCTCCCAGAGTTAGCTCAAAGTCATGTCCATTGAGTCAGTGATGCCATCCAACCATCTCATCCTCTGTCATCCTCTGTCATCCCCTTCTCCTCCTGCCTTCAATCCTTCCCAGCCACCAGGGTCTTTTCCAGTGAGTCTGCTTTTCACATTAGGTGGTCAAAGTATTGGAGTTTCAGCTTCAGCATCAGTCCCTCCAATGAATATTTAGGATTGATTTCCTTTAGTACTGACAGGTTTGATTTCCTTGGAGTCCAAGGCACTCTCAAGAGTCTTCTCCAATACCACAGTTCAAAAGCATCAATTCTTCAGCGCTCAGCCTTCTTTATGGTCCAACTCTCACATCCATACATGACTACTGGAAAAACCATAGCTTCAACTAGATGGACCTTTGTCAGCAAAGTAATGTCTCTGCTTTTTAATATGCTGTCTAGGTTTTTTCATAGATTTTCTTCCAAGAAGCAAGTGTCTTTTAATTTCATGACTGCAGTCACCATCTGCAGTGATTTTGGAGCCCAAGAAAACAAAATCTCACACAGTTTTCATTGTTTCTCCATCTATTTGCCATGAAGTGATGGGATCAGATGCCATGATCTTCATTTTTTGAATGCTGAACTTTAAGCCAGCTTCTTCACTGACCTCTTTCATCTTCATCAAGAGGCTCTTTAGTTCTCCTTCACTTTCTGTCATAAGGGTGGTGTCATCTGCATATCTGAGGTTACTGCTGTTTCTCTGGCAATCTTGATTCCAGCATGTGCTTCATCCAGCTGGGCATTCTGCATGATGTACTCCGCATATAAGTTAAATAAGCAGAGTGACAATATATAGCCTTGACATACTCCCTTCCCAATTTTGAACCAGTCCACTGTTTCATGTCTGGTTCTAACTGTTTTACAGGAGGCAGGTAAGGTAGTCTGTTACCCCCAATTCTTTAAGAATTTTCCACAGTTTGTTGTGATCCACACAGTCAAAAGCTTTAACGTTGTCAAGTAGATGTTTTTCTGGAATTCTCTTGGTTTTTCTATGATCCAATAGATGTTGGCAATTAGATCTCTGGTTCCTCTGCCTTTTCTAAATCCAGCTTTAACATCTGGATTTCTCAGTTCACAGACTGTTGAAGCCTGGCTTGAAGAATTTTGAGTATTACTTTGATAACATGTGAAAAGAGTACAATTGTGCAGTAGTTTGAACATTCTTTGGCATTGCTCTTCTTTGGGATTGGAATGAAAACTGACATTTTCCAGTCCTGTGGCCACTGCTGAGTTTTCCAAATTTTCTGGCATATTGAGTGCAGCACTTTAATAGCATCATCTTTTAGGATTTGAAATAGCTCAGCTGGAATTCCATCACCTCCATTAGCTTTGTTCGTAGTGATGCTTCCTAAGGCCCACTTGACTTCACATTCCAGGATGTCTGGCTCAAGGTGAGGGATCATAGCATCCTGCTTATCTGGGTCATTAGGATTTTTGGATTTTTTTTTTTTTTTCTGTATAGTTCTTCTATTGTATTCTTGCCACCTCTTCTTAATATCTTCTGTTTTGTTAGGCTCATACCGTTTCTGTCCTTTATTGTGCCCATCTTTGCATGAATTGTTCCCTTGGTATCTCTACTTTTCCCACTCATTAGCCTCCGAAATTACCCAGTTCATAAAAGCTAACCACACCATATTTTGAGGCTGCTCTGTCTTCTGAAATGACCCATACTTTGTCTGAAGAGTGTATTATCTTAAATAAATCCATTTCTCACCTATCACTTTGTCTCACTGAATTATTTCTGCAATGAGACATCAAGAACCTAAGTTGTTTTTTTTTTTTAAGAACCTAAGTTTAAAAAAAAAAAAAGAACCTAAGTTTTATTAAGTGCTGAAACCAGATGTATCATCTCAGTTCAAAGTGTGGGCTTTGGCCAGATTTGAGTCCCAGCCACATGGATTCAAGTAGCAATCTGAGTTACATGGTTTCCATAGTGTGTGAAAATCTTACAGTGTTTCCAACTGAAATTCAACTTCCACAACACGTTAAATAAGCGAAGTAAATGGATTTCCCACTTTGCATAAAAAGGAAGACACTGAGAAAGAAATAAGAATTGTTCAAGGCCTAAAGTGCTAACATCGGGAAAAAATCAGAGGTATGAACAAAATCTGTGGATATTTTACCTAAGGAAGTTTCAAAATAATTTGTAATAGAGTTTTATTTCACCATTACCCCACTGTAAAATTATTCTTAAAATAAAGCACATTAAATGAAGGCCATTCCAAGATGGAAAAAACAAAAAACAAAAAAAAAGGAGGGGTTGAATTTTAGTCATAAGTATAGAGCAAATGATTTTACTACTATGAAGACATCGATATTTATAGCTAAATATTTCCATAAGACATGCATTGCATTCACTGGAGGAAATCTCCCTTCAGGCATTAAATTACTCAACTTTGAATTTTCCCCAAGTTATTATTATTTGAAGTTATCAATGGCAAAATTTGATATTAATCTAAGAAAACTGTGACTTTGGTGAAGGCAACAGAATTATCAGGTCAACAAGTAATGCTCATCCTGATTTTTAATTTCTGTGACAAAAGGAAACATGAAATTTTATGAGTCTGAACAGGTTTAAAAACACTGAATGATACTTCTGTTCTGTCCTAGATTTTTTTTTTTCCTGGTACAATGAAGGTACTCAAAATTGGGTTTAAAGGGACAGTAAATTCAAATCCTTTCCCTAAGCAGAAACTAATATAAATAGGCTCATCATGGTCTATAGCTATAGACTCTGCAAATTTTAAGAGGCTATCCCAAGGAAGGAAAGTGAAATATCACAATTGGTGGGCATTTAGTAATTCCCCTAGAATGTATCACTTTTGACCAGGACACAAAAAGCCCTTTTGTTGGTAGCTTCAGGAACTACTGTCTTGGGGAGATGCAGGCATTCATGAATCAATCAGCAACCTTTATCATTTATCTGCTCAGTGCTACACACAGTGGTTCATGCCAGGGATGTATCAGTGAATAAAATGTGGCCTTGCATTGTGAGTTGATAGTGCTTAGGGTACAATGTAGGGAGACAAGAACACTGATGGGATTGTACCCAGAGATTGTGAGAAGAGTCTCCCAGCCTTAAGGGTGGGAGACTACTGTGTGTGGGGTGAAAGGGAAGCCTTTTTGGAAGAATTCATGGCAGAGTTGAGTCTTAAAGATTGAGTGACTGTACTCACGTCTACCGTTAATCACTGGTTGAGGTGAGTGCAGCCAAGAGGGAACCCATTCCAGACAGAGGACACAGCTAATAAGCTCTAGGAAGATCTGTGCTGTTGTTGGATAACAAACTGAGAGTCAGGAAGCAGTAGGTTTCGTCCTATGGGAAGCACACATTTCTCCTTTTTGTAGAAGGTCAGAGAGTAAACACTTTAGGCTTAGAGAAGCACAGGGCTTTGACTCAACTCTACAAACATGGCCACAACTAATATGAAAATGAATGAGCATGGCTTAATATGACGTTACTTACAGAGACTGTAATTGGGCTTTCCCAGTGGCTCAGTGGTAAAGAATCCGCCTGCCAGTGCTGGAGACATGGGTTCGATAGCTGGGTGGGGAAGATCCCTTGGAGTAGGAAATGGCAACCTACTCCAGTGTTCTTGCCTCCTTACATTGTACCCTTAGCACTAGCAACTCATGATGTGAGGCCACATTTTATTCACTGATACATCCCTGGCATGAAGCATTGTGTGTAGCGCTGAGTAGATAAATGGTATTCTTGCCTGGAAAATTCCATGGACATAAGAGTCTGGCAGGCTATAGTTCATAGGGCTGCAAAAGAGTCAGACACGACTTACCGACTAAACAACAAAACAACAATTGGAATTTCACATAATTTTCACAAGTCATCAAATATTATTAAAAACTTTTTGTAACTGCCTGTGTATACAATAGGCTTCAGGCTAAACTTGGGTCGTTGGCCATAGTTTTCCTATTCCTGCTGTCAGGCAACAATAGGAAACCACTAAAGGATTTTAAACAGGAACTGGCCTGACTTAGGAGGAGACTGGTGGGCACAGTCCATAGGGTTGCAAAAGAGTTGGGCATGACTTAGCTTCTAAATAACATTTCCTCTTGGTAGACATTCATTTAGGCAGCAGTGGGGAAGATACATTTGAGAGAGAAGAGCCTAAGGAAAGAAGGACATGGAGAGCTGTTAAGTCTTTCCTGTGAAAAGGAGGCACAGTTTACCTCCTTGAACACTTTGTAATAAATCAGTCAACACTAGAACATCTCCTACATGTCCCTTCACTCCCGCCCCCCCGCCGCCCCCGTTACTGCCCACTCCCTTCTCTGCTAGGGTGCTTCCTCCTCCTATCCCACCCTCCTCCTCACCTCACCATCTGATCCCAAAAATACACCATGGCTGCCAGCTGGTTTTCTCTGTAAACTCTTTCAACAGAACAGAAAACAGGAAATTGTGCTGCAAGAGTGACCCCCAGGAACCCTACTTCTCTAGTTTCTGGGAAGATGGTAACGGCTGAGTGAGCACTAGGGTGACCCAACCTTCCTCCAAGTCATCAATATATGTTACAGATGTGGTTACAATCTTTGGAACATTTATTTTCCAGTTGCTAGGAATAAGTCATTTTTAAAATTTAATTTGCATTTGGCAGATGAGGTAATGTCATCTCCTTTTCCTGCAATGTAATCTAAGATTTTTTTCCTTTGCTAAAGAGTCTTGATTTCAAAACATTTAAAATGAAATATGCCACAAAAATGTTTTGATATCAAAATGATTTTAATAGATTAAGAACTAAAATAGGGACAGCTTTGGTAAGTTTTCAAAACCCATGGACTATTAAAATGAGAGGGAACCTAGACCATATAGTGAAACACAGGAGAGATTTAAAAAGCCAAAAGGAGAATCAGGTTCTCTTTCCTTTCAACGTCATATTCTTTCTTCAAATAATTGATTGCAGAGCTTTTCTAAGGCAAGATGTACTAGTTTTAAGATGGCAGGATTATCTCACCTTTGGTAAAATGCCGCTTTCAAACATGAATGTGTGTGTGTGTCTGTGTGCGTGCTCAGTCGTGTCTGACTGGTTTGCGACCCAGTGGACTGTAGCTTGCCAGGCTACTCTGTCCATGGAGTTTTTCAGGTAAGAACAATGGAGCAGGTTGCCATTTCCTTCTCCAGGGGATTGTCCCAGCCCAGGGATTGAACCCGTGTCTCCTGCATTGGCAGGCGGATTCTTTACCACTGAGCCAACAGAGAAGCCCTTCAAACATGAATGTTACTCCATTTTAAACTCTTAAGGTGTTTGATGTGTATAAACCTGAACCAACATTATGCCTGTTCCAGACACGGCCAAGATTAACATCACTATTCCCTTCCTGTTCTACAGACAGAGGTGATGTCATCGGCGATCTAGTGGATAGGCTTTATGTTGCACTCTATCATTATCTCCATTCTAAAATCCTCCCAAAGTGGAGAAACATAAAATGAACAGGAAGGTAGTGATGGAAGACGTATAATAATGTGTGTTTCTAAAAGAGTAAATCAGAAAGGGCCATACTACAACAATAACTCGTTCTAACTAAAGTGGCCCTGGAGTCTGGAAATTGCCAGTCTACTATACTCGCATAAATAGTTCAAGCTCAAGAATGATGTAAAAATCTTTCAACAGGATACATGAACAATTATGACAGTCACAAGAGTTCAATTACTATGGATTTTCAAAAACAGAAAAAAAAAAATTGAAAAATGCCACAAAACCTGAGCAATTCTGCCACATGTGCTTCTGATCTGCTATGATTTCGTCACACTTGTTACTCCAAATGAAAGCTTCTTAAATATGTCAAGGTGCAGATGTGCACTGAAGACTTAGCTGTTGCTCATCTACTTTCACAGAATTGTTGTTGCTCAGTCGTGTCCAACTATTTGCAACACCATGGACTGCATAATGCATGGCTTCCTTGTTTTTAACCATCTCCCAGAGCTTGCTCAAACTCGTGTCCATTGAGCTGGTGATGCCATCTAACCATCTCATCCTCTGTCATCCCCGTCTCCATCTGCCTTCAATCTTTCCCAGCATCAGGGTCTTTTCTATGAGTCAGCTTTTCACATCGGGTGGCCAAAGTATTGGCCCTTCATCTTCAGCATCAGTCTTTCCAATAAATATTCAGGATTGATTTCCTTTAGGATTGACTGGTTTCATCTCCTTGCGGTCCAAGGGATTCCCAGGAGTCTTCTCCAACATCACAGTTCAAAAGCATCAATTCTTCAGCACTCAGCCTTCTTTATGGTCCAACTCTCACATTCATATGTGACTACTAGAAAAACAATAGCTTTGACTATATAGACATTTATCGGCAAAGTAATGTCTCTGCTTTTTAATATGCTGTGTAGGTTGGTCATAGCTTTTCTTCCAAGAAGCAAGTGTCTTTTAATTTCAGGCTACAGTCACCATCTGCAGTGATTTTTGGAGCTGAAGAAAATAGTCTGCCACTGTTTCTGTTGTTTCCCCATCTATTTGCCATGAAGTGATTGGATTGGATAACATGATCTTCGTTTTTTGAATGTTGAGTTTTAAGCCAGCTTTTTCACTCTCCTCTTTCACCTTCATGAAGAAGCTCTTTAGATCCTCTTTGCTTTGTGCCATAAGGGTAGTGTTATTTGCATATCTGAGGTTACTGATATTTTTCCTGGCAATCTTGATTCCAGCCAGTGCTTCATCCAAACTGGCATTTCACATGATGTACTCTTCATGTAACTTAAATAAGTCGGTGACAATATACAGCCTTGACATACTCCTTTCCCAAGGTGAACCAGTAATGCTCAAAATTCTCCAGACAAGGCTTTAACAGTATGTGAACCAAGAACTTCCAGATGTTCAAGCTGGATTTAGAAAAGGCAGAAGGGCCAAAGATTAAATTGCCAACATCCGCTGGATCATAGAAAAAGCAAGAGAGTTCCAGAAAAACATCAACTTCCGCTTCATTGACTATTCTAAAGCCTTTGACTGTGTGGATCACAACAAACTGGAAAATTCTTAAACAGATGGGAATACCAGACCACATTACCTGCCTCCTGGGAGACCTGTATGCTGGTCAAGAAGCAACAGTTAGAACCAGACATGGAACAATGGACTGGTTCAAAATTGGGAAAGGAGTATGTCAAGGCTGTATATTGTCACTCTGCTTATTTATTCACAGTATCAGTTATCAGTTCAGTCACTCAGTTGTGTCTGACTCTTTGCGACCCCAGGAACTGCAGCATGCCAGGCCTCCCTATCTATCACCAACTCCCAGAGTTTACTCAAACTCATGTCCATTGAGTTGGTGATGCCATCTAACAATCTCATCCTCTGTCATCCCCTTCTCCTCCTGCCTTCAATCTTTCCCAACATCAGGGTCTTTTCAAATGAGTCAGCTCTTCGCATAAGGTGGCCAAAATACTGGAGTTTCAGCTTCAACATCAGTCCTTCCAATGAACACCCAGGACTGATTTCCTTTAGGATGGACTGGTTGGATCTCCTTGTAGTCCAAGGGACTCTCAAGAGTCTTCTCCAACACCACAGTTCAAAAGCATCAATTCTTCTGTGCTCAGCTTTCTTTATAGTCCAAGTCTGACATCCATACATGACTACTGGAAAAACCATAGCCTTGACTAGATGGACCATTTATTCACAGAATTAATCTAATTCAATAATCAAGAAAAAAATAGAGATTTGACATATTCTCTTTCACTGCATTTAGTCAATCACTCATCAGGAATACAGCATTTTTAGGTGATAATTACTCTGTTAAGTAGAAAGACTGATGATGATGATCACCCTTTATACATACTGGCAATGGACCAAATCCTATACACTTTTAACTCTATTATCTGTTAAGGCTCCTCACTTTTAATACTTGATACTGTTAATATCCTTGTTTACAGATGAACAAACTGAGGTACAGAATGCATCAGTAACTGACAGGATCATACTAACAGAAGATGGTAGATCAAGGACTTGAATTTGGGCCTTCCTGTTCCACAGTCCATTCCGTTTGCACTTATCTATACATAGGTGATAGAAAGATGTAGATGGCGTGGCCTCTACACGTTTGGGAAGCTAGATAGCAAATTTACAACAAAAGACAAATTCTAAGGCATATATGGGTTCAGGATGCAGAAAAGGATCATAGCAATTATCTAGTCAAAACTCTCATTCTGCAGGAAGAAAACTGAGACCCAGCTAGGACAAAATGCCCAATGGAGTGCAAAAGCACTTTGCTTACTCCTAGTGCTCCTACACAAGGCTGGGTCCTCATCATCTGTTACCTGAACTATTAAAATAGCATCATACATCATACTATGTCTCTCTGTCTCCGGTTCCATTATTTTCTATTATAATTGTATTTCTAAGACTCATATCATCTGTTAATGTTGAACTGCTTAAACCCTTCAAGCTGGTTATCTCGTTTTCCTGAAGGCAAGCTCTACCTTACCAAGCACCAATCTAGCTGCCTACCTGCTCCAGCTCCTACCACTGCTCCAGCTGGTTAATAATCCATTTCTACAACCCTGTGGTTCAGGCGCTTTCCTTTTGTGTTCAGTATACTCTTCCCTCTGACTAAAATGCGTTCTCTTTTCCTAGCCTGTGAACCTGTTCATCCTTCAAGAAGCAGCTCAAATATCACTCAGTAAAGTATTTCATTCTCCAAACTTCCTCCTCTGCATTTCTGTGATATTTCATTTATATTCAGTATTGGAGACAATGACTTGCTCATCTTTCATTCTAACATCTAACAAATCATATGGATGACTCAAAGTAGGTCTTCAATATATGCTTGTTGAATGAATAAACTGAGAGTACTATGGCTTCTTGATTTCCAATTTTTGCCCCAATAGCTTCCATTCAAGTTTTTGGTCCTTCAACAGATATTTATTATATTTCTTTGGGCTATGTACTCTGCTAGGCTCAGGGGTTATAGCGATTTAAATAAAAAACAAAAAAGGTAGATAAGATTCCTGCCATCATGGAACTACTTCTACCAAGAAATGCAGCTAACAAAAAGTAAATGCAAACAATAAATGTCAGGGAAGTAACTGATAGCAGAGAAGTGAGAGAGTAACTGTGGAAGGCCATCATAGAAAGAGGGGTTAGAAGAACCTTTTCCAAGCACTTACTATTCCAATGAAGATCTCAAAGGATAAGATGTCTAGCCTGGTAAAGAGCTGTGCTCAGTCCCTGAGTTGTGGCCAGCTCTTTGTGACACCATGGACTGTAGCCCATCAGGCTCCTCTATCCATGGGATTTTCCAGGCAAGAACACTGGAGTGGATTGCCATTTCCTTCTCTAGGCAGAGAGTTAGTCAGAGCATTCAGGCAGTAGAGAAGAAAGCAATCAATCGCCATGGCCAAGGAAAGAGAGAGGTTTATGTGGCCCTTGCCACACTGGTGAAATGTTTGTAGAGGCAGGGCAATCAGAGCTCATGAATGCCTCACATGCTTTGTAGGCTATAATAAGCAATTAGAATTTTCCCCTAAAAACCACTGGGGGCTATGGAAGAGTTCCGAGTCAGTGGAACTGATCTGACTTGTGCATTTTAAAATAAAGGAACTGAACTGAAGCAGGACCAGGGTAAAAGTAGGAGGCCTAACTAGGAAGCTCTTGCTGAAATCCAGGCAAGTAATAGTTAAAGTGGAGTCACTGGAGATGGAAGAAACACAGACAGATTTTAGTTATATTTAGGAGACAGACTCACCAGGTCTTGGAAATGTTTTATTAGACGTGGGCAGAAAAAGAAAGGGAGGCATTACAGTTTATTTTTAGATTTTATGGTTTGAAATTGTTTGGATGGCATAATTTTTACTGAGATGAGGAAGACTGAAGTGAGAAATAAATTTAGGAAAGGAAAAAAGAGTTTCATGTTCGGATATATTGAACTGGTGTTAAGAATGGAGATTTTAAACTTTGGAGAAAACGGCTGTTAAAGTAAACGAACCACCAGGTAACAATAAGAATAGCTAATAGCCATTGGGATTGCTTACCACGTGTCACACTTTGTTTACATATTAAGCTATATAATTCCCCAAACAATCACTCTATAAAGAAGTTACTATTGTGACCTCCATGTTACAGATGAGGAAAGTAAGGCACAGAATGGTCAATACCTCCCCAAGGTTTCAAATGTGTAAATGGCAGATTCAGGATGCAAATCCAGGCAGTCTGATTCCAGAGACTGGCCTTTTAATCTCTGTATAAAGAAAAAGTAATGACCTGCCAGGAAAGTAATGAAATCCTACTTACTTCTAAACAAAATCAACAGGACACAAACACAGCTCTCCAAACATTACATGATAGGATTTGTTAACCACTGACTTTTAATAAATGACGCTTCTGTTGCTGAAGTAAAATAACTTTTCTTAGTATGAATGCCATTATAGAAATCACATTATGCGCTGGGCACCAAGTGAAGACTGTTGCTCAGCAAGGGCTTCTCCCAGGGGAATTAACTGGGTCCCCATTTAGCTCTCTTCTCCAGGGGCAATCACCACAGACACCCACTTCCATCCACAGTCACCCACTTTGGAGACTGTTACTGACCATCTATAACGAGCCAGGCACTGGAGTAAACATGGGAACCACAACTTCCTCCTTTCATGGAGCTCCCAACTAGAGTGGGAGACAAAAAAATAAAACCACCTATTAAAATGGGGCTTCCCTGGTGGCTAAGTTGGTAAAGAATCTGCCTGCAACGCAGGAGACCCGGGTTTGATCTCCAGGTGGGGAATGTCCCCCAGAGAAGAAAATGCCAACCTGCTCCAGTATTCTTGCCCAGAAAATCCCATGGACAGAGGAGCCTGGTGGGCTACAGTCCATGGGGTCACAAAGAATCAGACATGACTTAATGACTAAACCACCACCATTGCCACCTATTAAAATAAACTGTGATATGTACTGGATATAGTAGACACAGCGGGGAAATGAGGAAATTTCCTCTATGTGAGAATTAGGTAGGATTCAACTAGGACGCAGCTCAGTATTTCTCAGCCAGAGAAGAGGAGTCTGATAGAGCACCTTGGAACTACCATGGGACCACCTGTGCCATTTGACACAGGCAGCAGGTACCCAAAACTTCCAACAGAGCAGATATGGAAATGCCTTTGCCCGTTCTTTACGTGAGTGCTCCAACCCCAGCCTGGCTCTCCTCTTCTGAAGGCTCTCCCTGAGTAACCCAATTATAGCTGCCTCACTGTGGTGACAGACGATCCATATCCAAGCCTGACTCAATGATCCCATCCGCTTCAGCCCTGAATCACACTAGACTTTACTATTTGGGTGATTCTCAAACATCATGGATTTAAAAAGACTTCACTTCCTTTTGCCTCATAGCCTGCTCATTCTCCTACATGTCTCTCTAGGTGCCTGGTTCCACCACCATCCACCCAACTACCTCTGCCAGGACTAGAATCATTGCTCTAGTTTTCTCTCTTACCCCAATGCTTACTCAACACGTTAATCACTAAACACTGTGAGTCCCCTCCCTAGCATCTCTAGTTATCTGCCTGCCCTGCCACAACCATTGTCACAGCATTTGACCAGCCCCTCATCTTCCTTCCCTGATGGCTCAGACAGTAAGGAATCTGCCCGCAATGTGGGAGACCTGGGTTTGATCCCCAGGTTGGGAAGATCCCCTGGAGGAGGGCATGACAACCCACTCCAGTGTTCTTGCCTGGAGAATCACACAGTCCGTGGGGTCGCAAAGAGCTGGACGTGACTGAGTGACTAAGCACCCACATATCATCGCCCTTCGCTGAAACGGGGTCTGAAGCGTCTCACTGCCACAGCCTCAATCTGTTTATCACACAAGTGCCAGAATAATGTTGCAAAAAATGCACATCATGTACTTCTCCTGCTTTAAAGCCATCAACAGCTCCCCACGGTGCACAGGCTAAAGTCCTAACTCCTGTGAAGCCCACAGGTATTTCACCTTTTCCTTGCTTTCAGCCTTACCTTTGGCTAACAAACCTTCATCTTCTAGTGCTTCATACTCCACCCATACCAAACTGCTTACAATTCCATGAACTCCTTATGTGGTTTCAGACAGCAACCTCCAGCTCATACTTCTCTCCCTGCTTTAAATGCCTTTCAACACTATCCCCACACCTTCACCCATCTTTCACGTTTCAACTGACAGATCAACTTGTCTCTGAAGCTTTTTGTGATTACTCTGCCTCCGCCTCAAATAGAACAGACCTTTCCTCCCTATGTCCCCACCACTTCCAGGGCCAAAAATTTTCCAGAGCACTTTGTTATAGTGATCCTATCAGCCTAGCATGATGCTTGCCTATCAGATTGTTTCATTGACAACACAATTTATGGACCAGTACTTATGGCTTCCCTGGTGGCTCAGATGGTAAAGTGTCTGCCTAAAATGTGGGAGACCCAGGTTCAATCCCTGGGTTGGGAAGATCCTCTGGAGAAGGAAATGGCAACCCACTCCAGAACTCTTGCCTGCAGAATCCCATGGACAGAGGAGCTTGGGAGGTTATAGTCCATGGGGTCACAAAGAGTCGAACACGACTGAGCTACTTCACTCACTTATGATCTACCAGTAGTAGGTGCTATGGCTAAATATTGGAGAAGAGGAAAAGGTAGATAAAACAATCTTTGCCCTCATAACTTATTTACAGTCACAAAATAAAACCTTTCGGTTTAAAAGTCAAAAGCATTCCAAAGATTTAGCCTGAAGATAATATACTTTAAGCTAGTTTCATGTAGTTTAAGGGACTTGATTTATAGAGGTCCCTTCTAAAGCCCTGTGCTAATTTTATACTTTTAACTTCATGTCTTTGTTTTCTTAAAGGGGGCGGGGGGCAAATCTGGACATATCTTAGGCTCCACAGGAACCTGAATGGCAGAAAGCATTTTACTCCCCTCTTGATGGGAGTGAAAAAGGAGAGTGAAAAACCTAGTTTAAAACTCAACATTCAAAAAACTAAGATCATGGCATCCAGTCCCATCACTTCATGGCAAATAGATGGGGGGAAATGTGGAAACGGTGACAAATTTTATTTTCTTGGGCTCCAAAATCACTGTGGACAGTGACTGCAGCCATGAAATTAAAAGACGCTTGCTCCTTGGAAGGAAAGCTATGACAAAACTAGACAGCATATTACAAAGCACAGACATCACTTTGCCAACAAAGGTCCTTATACTCAAAGCTATGGTTTTTCCAGTGGTAATGTACGGATGTGAGATTTGGACCATAAAGAAAGCTGAGTGCTGAAGAAGTGATGTTTTTGAACTGGAGAAGTTGTGCTAGAGAAGACTCTTGAGAGTGCCTTGGACTGCAAGGAGATCAAACCAGTCAATCCAAAAGGAAATCAACTCTGAATATTCACTGGAAGGACTGATGCTAAAGCTGAAACTTCAGTACTTTGGCCACCTGATGTGAAGAGTGGACTAGCTGAAAGAGACCCTGATGCTGGGGAAGACTGAGGGCAGGAGGAGAAGGGGACGACAGAGGATGAGATGGCTGGATGGCATCACCGACTCGATGGACGTGAGTTTGAGTAAACTCCGGGAGTTGGTGATGGACAGGGAGGCTTGGCGTGCTGCGATTCATGGGGTCGCAAAGAGTCAGACACAACTGAGTGACTGAACAACAACAGGCGCCACAAAACTTGGAGCCACCTCTGGTTCCAAGACCTAGATGATTGTCTATGGTCATGGATTTTTGCAAATAAAGCTTAAAGAAAAGTCAATAGTGATTTGGGAGGGTTTGCTGGGTGGTACATGCTTCCTCTTGAACATTGAATGGGAGAGGCTCAGCGCCATCCCCTGAGTCCTCCCCTGGGGTAGAGAAAGAGGGCGGGTCGTCTGATTGAGAGTTTCCTATTGTCTCTCTCCTTTCCTACCACCCACGCCCCCTAAAAGAGAAGTGAACTAGAAAACAAGGAAGGAAAAGAAAGACAACAAATACTTCAGGAACAGCAGAATAGCATGGTGCTGAGCTACCAACAGAAAATGCATCACACTGGCTTCCTCAGTGTCATCAGGCTCACACCAATCCTATGATCTGTCTGAAACTTCAGAGCAAAACATGTTTGCTGTGGTTGGGAAGTGAGGGGAAGAGGGAAGTTAGAAGCAAGAGAAAAGGGAAGGACATATGACAAAGAACATGATTAATGAGTCCAGTTCTTCCTCGTGTCATGTGTGGCCTCCCGGTGCAAAAGGAAAGGAATGATGGGCTGGGAATCTATCATCCACATTCCTTCTCTGTACCCCACCCCTCCTTCAGCATTTCCTTCAGAATCCAGCCAGGCCCTGACACCACAGCTCCATGTGACAAAAAGGACAAAGAGTGGTGTTGAACCCAGATTTGCGTGCCTGTCGCACAGAGAGGCCAAGCAAATAGAAACATTTGAGTTTAGAGCAGAGAAAGGTGTACTGCCAGGGCCAAGCAAGGAGAACAGGCGGCTCCTACTCAGAAGACTGGAACTCTGATGGCTTTCAGGGAAGAATTTTAAAGGCAACATTGGGGTGAGGGGTGCAGGGTGCATGGCTTCCTTCTGATTTGGTTGGTGGTGAGGTGACAGGGTGGTGTTTCAGGAATCTCAGTCATCAGCTTGGTACTGACCAGTCTGGAGTCTACTAGCTTGTATGCAGTGTGAAGTCATCACCCTCCATCGGGGTGGGGGTCTTAGTTCCTGCAGAATAACTCAAAGCTGTGAGCTGGATTGTTACGGGTACCCCTTGAGGAGAAATTAGAGATCAGAGGACTATGACACACCAACTTCATATATGAGCAACTAGATCCAGAGTGGTAAAAGACTCTTTCAAGGTTCCACCATCATGAGGTTGAGGATTGTGTTTTATCACTGAACTATTTTTTCTTGTCTGCTTTTTCTTTATTTCTGCATTCTCTCACTTAGCTAATTAGTAACTGCTCGAATCTGCACCTTGGGACTCAGGGAAGGCCTATGAGACTGAAGCCTTTTTCTGCAAACAAGAAATGGAAGGCATGGAGGGGCTCTTGGACCCAGGAGGGCCTTGCAGGGTCCTGCTCCGCTTCAAGAGGAATGCATAGACTGACAGTTGTGGGGTGGGAGGAGGAGAAGCTGCCTGAGCCCAGTTCCTGGTTCTGGTTTGGGTAGGATTTAGATCTTCCTAGGTCCCAAGCACATAAAAAACTATGGGTCCACCACTGCTCCCATTATGTAATTCAAATAACACATTAATGTTTTTAATGACATATAACTTACCCGTGTGCTGAAATTAGGATAACTGCTTTTCTAGATTTCATGATTTTTACATTTTGAACAAACTAGTTATAGAGATGACCTCTTTCTCTCTCTCTCTCAGTCACTGCTCCCTGACACATTTGGTTTGCCTTTTCTAACACCATCCTAGTCCTTACGGATGGTGTGACCTTGGCAGATTCCCTCTAACGCCATCCTAGTCCTTATGCATGGTGTGACCTTGGCAGATTGCCTTGCCACTCTGGGTCTGGTTGCTCACTTATAAAGTTGGTATGTCGTGTCATATTCCTTTAATCCCTATAAGTTTATTAGAGATCATTCTCTTTTATCCTTCAAAGGAAAACAACAATTTAAAAATACTTCTGCTCTGACTTGCACATCCTATGGACTTGTACAGAGAAGAGAATTCCAGTCTGGATGAGAGAAGACACCCTGTGTATGCAGTGATACATCTCGTTGTACTCATTCTGTAAATATTTACTGAATACCTGCCATTTAACAGCTGCTGAGTGTACAGTGACGAGCAGAGCAGACACATACTCCTTGCCTTGTCCAGCTCACTTCCATGGAGCTTACAGTTGTGGAGCCTGGGAACATTTCAGGTGTCTGATTTCTAGAACCTGTCCTCTAGGATCTAGTACAGTGGTGAAGAACCTGATTCTGCAGTCAGGTGGCCTGGGTTCAAATCCTAGTTCCGTCACTTCCTTGCTTTGCGACCCTGAGCAAGTTTCTTAGACTCTCTGTCTTGCTCTTTCCTCCAGGCTAACAACAGCAAGTCCGCATGCCCACAGTGCATCTCCTGACACGCATGCCTCTCTTACTGTCAGACCTTGTACTGTGGCTCAGGGCTGCTCAGGACTGTGGGCCCAAAAGGACGGCTGTGCATTTCCTCCACAGAGAATGCCCAGGTAGAGGCCAAAGACCGAAGGATGATTCTCTTCCCAGTTTGTGGCATCTGGATTAAGCGGCACTACCCTAAAGTCATACGGAGTTTTTAGAGAAAACAGCCTTTCTGTTTTTACTCAGTCCATTCAATCTTCACTTCTTTTCCCGTATAGTTGAAAAAGTATCCTTGGCAGCTTAAATTAGGAGATCATGTGTAAATGCAACTCAGATTTCATCTGTCTCCTGGTCCTTCTCTTTGAGCTCCCCAGTAGCCTTCCCAGTCACACACAAAATAATGAATCCACTTCACAGAAAAATATTGCTGAGAAAATTGAACTTGACAAAGGATTTTATGGAAACAAAGGAAGAAATATTCAAAGCACACAGCTCTAGACCTGCCCACTCCATTTGAAAGTTCCTGGTAGACATTTTCCCACTTCTCCAGATTTCCCTTTCCTGCCAGTTTACCAGCAAAGGTGTCACTCTTTCCCCTCTGGGTGTTACCCAGCCCCACAAAATCACAAAGATACAAAAATCAACTCTTAAGTTCATTCAAGTCAGGAAATAAACTCAAAAGATGTACTCCTCTGCTGCTTTCTCTGGTTTACCACCTTCTTTGATTTCATGGCTGGGCATTCCAGCTCATGAATGCAATCAAGATTTTTTTCAACCAACATTTTAAGTTGTTTTTAGCAGCAGGCTTGGTCTGGGCACTCAGAACACCAGGTTGCCCTTCACAGATTGTGCAGTCTGACATTGAGTCAAGGTGCCCATCACCCTGCCTGGTATCAGCCCAATGCAAAGTCACAGTGCTTAAATCATTGTGCCGAGATTTATGTTTCAGTGAGTCAGTTGCATTATCTTTCCACACCATTTTTGCCTTAAGCAATAAAACACTGCTGTAAAAGGAAGGGAGATAAAAAGGATACAGTTAACAAAGAAACCTAATTCTGAACCCCTTAAAGGAGTCCAAGCCAGAACTTAAGACTGTTTTCATTGCCTTGCCCTGTTTAGGATTCTGCTTGGTTGGCCTTCACATTAGGACAGTTGATTGTTTACAAATGTTTGAACATTTTTCTCACTGACCCATGTTTGGGTGTGCCTTTGGAATAACAAAAGATGAATAACCTAAAAGAATTTACTTTGATCCTCATTTTGAGCTAAATACTGAAAGTAACAATAAAAAAATAAAAATGGAAGTAGGGATATATATACCTGGATTTCAGTTTGTGCATTTATTTCCACAACACACATCCCAGAGGCCTTAAAATAGAGTGTGAGACTATTCCAGTGTAAGACTGGAAGGGAAGAGAGATAATTCAATCCTCTCCCATCACTGATGAGGAAACCAAATCCCAGAAGTTATGTGACCTGTTTAGAATCACACAACAGAAGCAATTCCAGGATAAGGTCTCCTGATTCCCAGGAATTTATTTCTTCTTCTTCTTTTTTTTTTTTTAATTTTTTTATTAGTTGGAGGCTAATTACTTCACAACATTTCAGTGGGTTTTGTCATACATTGATATGAATCAGCCATAGATTTACACTTATTCCCCATCCCGATCCCCCCTCCCACCTCCCTCTCCACCCGATTCCTCTGGGTCTTCCCAGTGTACCAGGCCCGAGCACTTGTCTCATGCATCCCACCTGGGCTGGTGATCTGTTTCACCATAGATAGTATACATGCTGTTCTTTTGAAACATCCCACCCTCACCTTCTCCCACAGAGTTCAAAAGTCTGTTCTGTATTTCTGTGTCTCTTTTTCTGTTTTGCATATAGGGTTATCGTTACCATCTTTCTAAATTCCATATATATGTGTTAGTATGCTGTAATGTTCTTTATCTTTCTGGCTTACTTCACTCTGTATAAGGGGCTCCAGTTTCATCCATCTCATTAGGACTGGTTCAAATGAATTCTTTTTGACGGCTGAGTAATATTCCATGGTGTATATGTACCACAGCTTCCTTATCCATTCATCTGCTGATGGGCATCTAGGTTGCTTCCATTCTTCTTTTTTAAAAAATATAATCGTTACCTTTCATTGAATGATCACTATATACCACAGGAATTTTGATACCAACCAGGGTTCTTGGCCTTCCACAATCAATAGAAACTGCCTACAAGCCAGGTAAGAATTGCTCTCATGTAATATGCAGGCTTTATTTTACAAAAAAAATCATAAATATGTTTAGCAAACTTGATAGGTTTTTGTAAATTTAGTTTGAGTACCTAATGTCAGAAATTTATGAAAAATGAGCAAAAACAATCCACTGGAATTCAAAAATACATCAAAAGCCCCGGGCTCCCCCAGTGGTCCAGCAGTGAAGAGTCCACCTTGCGATGCAGGGCACACCGGTTCCACTCTTGGTCTGGGACGACCCCGCCTGCCGCAGAGCAACTGCACCATGCGAGCGACTACTGAGCCGGCATTCTCGAGCCTGCAAGCTGCAGCTACCGATTCCACGCACCGCAGCCACTGAAGCCCATGTGCCCGGGGCTGAGTCTCACAAGAGAAGCCACTGCGATGAGGAGTCCGTGAAGAGCAGCCCCCGCTCGCAGAGACTAGAGAAAAGCTTGCGTGCAGCAATGAAGACCCGTCACAGCCAAAAAATAAACCAATTTTAAAAAACAAAGCTGAAATGAATGAGTACATTATATATATATAAAAAACAAACAAACAACTTTCCATTACATGGTATAGGTTAATCTTTTTGTTTCCCAGTATCTTAGTTGTCTTTACCAGCACAGTAGTTAGAAAACTAGGAAATGTCAAAGTTATTCAGGGATGTCATTATTATTAAAGAAAAAACTTTTATTATTTAAAAACTTTATATTTTGAAATAAACTTAGGAATTTATTTAGATATTTAGAAATAAAAATCTTTCATCAGGTTTCTCTGCCATTATCACTACTTATGAACCTCAAATAAATTATAACTAAGGAGCTATAGAGGGCTTCCCGGGTGGAGCTAGTGGTAAAGAACCTGCCTGCCAATGTGGGAGATGTAAGAGATGCGGGTCTGATCCCTGGGTTGGAAATATGCCCGGAGGAGAGCATGGCAACCCACACCAGTTTTCTGGCCTGGAGAATCTTGTGGACAGAAGAGCCTGGTGGGCTACAGTCCTAGGGTCGCAGAGTTGGACACGACTGAAGCGACTTAGCCTTACAAGTGCAGGCAAAGAGATATAGGTGAGGTGGAATGTAAACTGAAGCTCTGTCCAGAGTTAATCTCAGAATTTAAATGAATGAGGTCAGAGCTAGAGACCGAGAGAAGGGACAAGTGTCCTCATCATTACTTGTTATAAGGCAGCAGCAGATCACCTTTGAGGAACCACGAAGGAGCCATGGAGACTGAGGAACCATGAAGGTCTCTTCAGTGTTAGAAGCAGATGACAAAAGTGATCACGTCAGGACAGCTCTGCTAGATCTGATCTGATGCATTCACTCTTAACACATAACTGCATGTTCAGAATCACATACTTTTACCACAGGTATCATACAATTGTGAATTCTTCTCTAAGGGAGCAACTCCACACTTCAGGTTGTTCTGGGATACATTAGAGATTTAACCTCCTATTTCAAAATCATAATCCAAGACTCCATTAGGTAATCTCAGCTCTGTTACCAGCACATTCCATATTCCACAGGTTCACAGAATTTTTAGTCACCTAGGAGAATCCCAGGGATGGGGCAGCCTGGTGGGCTGCCGTCTATGGGGTCGCACAGAGTCAGACACGACTGAAGCGACTTAGCAGCAGCAGGAGTAATTAGATCCAACGGAAGCTTTTGTTTGTTTTCTTTTGTCTTAAGTATAGGCATAGAAAGTTCACTTATTTAGTACTGGTTTTGTTCTCCATCTGCAAGAGATCAAAGTACGGAAAGCATCTCTGGCATGGGTAAGTTGTGAAATCAAAATAACTGCACGTGTCAAGAGAGTTTACTTTTTGGAGAGAGACTCATGAGTGAAAATTGAAGAAGGGGTAAGTACATTACATATTAATAATAAAAAGTGTTCAGGCAACCAAATATGAAAGATTGCTCTATAAAAATCAAACTCCATAAAATGAATTTTTTTAAAAAGCTAAAAAAGGTGCCAACATTATTAGCAAAAAGACTGCCAAGAATATCAAGCAATATGCTAGATAACTAATTGTGAAAAATGACTATTAAAAGAAATATCATTTATATTTCTATTATTTACAAATATCCTGACAAAATTTTAGTTCCAAAATGAACACAATGATACAGATGGTAGAAATTTTTTTTAAAAAAGACATATTTTTAATACTAGTGCCAGAGGAAAAATAGTTCCTCTAACTTAACTTTCATATTTCCAAAATTTACTTAGCTATTTTTAGAGTTTTTTTCTCCAACTGGAAATTTGATGTGGAAAAAAAAAATGTTAATGGAGGAAACAAATCAGAGGACAGACATTTATAGAAAATGGAAGGATACTGAAGACAGAGAAGACTGAATCAAGATGGTTCCAGAGATGATTCATTCATTCTTTCTTTCTTCAACAAATAATTATAGAGCCTCATGTATTCTTCTAGGTACCAGGGATACAGAAGGGCACAAAACAAAGTTTCTTCCTTTGTGTGGCTTGTAGTCTAGTGCAGGGGTGGAACGACTTTTTCTATAAAAGGTCAATAAACATTTTAGGCTTTGTGATCCATACAGGCTCTTTCATGACTGCTGCTGCTGCTGCTGCTAAGTCGCTTCAGTCGTGTCCGACTCTGTGTGACCCCATAGACGGCAGCCCACCAGGCTCTTCTGTCCCTGGGATTCTCCAGGCAAGAACACTGGAGTGGGGTGCCATTGCCTTCTCCACTTTCATGACTACTTAACTCTATTGTTGTAAGTGCCAAAGCCAGACAAACAGAAAGACAGACAAATGACCATGATTGAGCTTCAATAAAAAATTTTTTTAAATTGAAACAGATGGTAGGCCAATTTGTCCTTCAAGTCATAGTTTGCCAACCTCTGTTTTAAGTGGAAGGAGACAAGAAAATGTCTAATATCATTCCAGGTAACAATAATTGCCTTGAAGAAAAGTAGGACAGGCTGAGGGGTTAGAACTCAATGGTATGGGAATGCTGTTGTTTTAGATTGTTAGAGAAGGTCTTTTTATTGACAATGAAGCAGTGAACCTAAATGAAGTGAGGCTGTTAGAGAGGACCTAGTGCATGAGCAGAGAGTTTGACTCCAAATAACAGCATGTGTAACTAATCTGTTATAATAGGAAGGAAGACAAAATATAACATTATAGAAGCAGGAAAGTTGGCATATATGGTTGGAAAACTGTGGATGTTCTCCTGGATTCCTGATGGAAAGTGATGATTAGGGCTACAGTGAATACACTTACCCGCTTCTCTCAGTCTTATTCCTGTTCTCTGAAGACAATAAATTCAGTAAGTATGTGGGTAGGGAAAAAACCCACAGGAAGAAATTTAATAGGATTTTTCAAGAGGCAAGAGATGCAGTTGGAAAAGGAAGAAGTACATTCTAGGAATGACTGGTGGATGGTGCAGCAGCTCTGAAGAACATCATATGACCTGGAAACGGGAATTAAAATCACACTGCCTGACTGAGGGCATGTATGCTCAGTCATGTCTGACTCTTTGTGACCCAGTGGACTGTAGCCTGCCACGCTCCTCAGTACATGGAATTTTCCAGGCAAGAGCACTGGAGTAGGTTGCTGTTTCTTATTCCAGGGGATCTTCCAGATCCAGGGATCAAATCTGTGTCTCTTGCTTCTCCTATATTGACAGGCAGATTCTTTACCATTGCACCGCCTGAGAAGGCCACTGTGATGTGCAATGATTGCTATTACTTAAGGAACGTGGGAAGTGATGGGAAGAATTTAGAAAATGTCATTAAAAGTTAATTAAGTATTTAAGATGATAAGTATGAAAAGAGTAACATGGGAACTTACATCACCATGTGTAAAATACATAGCCAATGGGAATCTGCTGTGTGGCTCAGGAAACTCAAACAGGGGCTCTGTATCAACCTAGAGGGGTGGGATGGGGAGGGAGACGGGAGGGAGGTTCAAGAAGGAGGGGACGTCTGCACACCTATGGCTGATTCATGTTGAGGTTTGACAGCAAACAACAACATTCTGTAAAGCAATTACCCTTCAATAAAAAAATAAATTAAAAAAAAGTTTAAATATTTAATCAGCAATAGTATTATATCTATCCCTGGGGCCTTTGCAGGGAGAAGTAAGAGACAATAATTAAAGGAAAGTAAAACTATTAATATCTGCTGTACTATGAGACGCCAGCACACAGGCCTGTTGTTTCAGTCCAACTGAGGTCATTCCTGACTTGCCTCATGAAATATATTAAATTATAGGCCAACAAGGCAAATTTTATATAATCAAAGCTCATGAGAAAAATTGATAGAGACAACTGCAATATAGTAAAGAATATGGTATATAGCTTAGCACTGGGAACAGACATAAAAAAAATTCAACTTGATAATTAAGAATTATCAATACATATGTAAAATTAATTTCCAAGTGCTACAGCACTACATGTAAAATCTTATTTCATGAGAAATAAATTCTAGAGATCACTCATGTCCAAACAACAGTGATACCTGTGAGTCAGTTAACAGTACCTCCCCTGAAATATTACATCACACAGGTGGATACCTAGTGGGTGTAAACTATATTGCAAAATAAGAGGGCAAATGATCACACTGTCTCATGCCTTATGCCTGCTTACAGCTTGACTCTAGACTGCCTGAACTTCAAAACCTTTACTCTGCAGAACAATCAACTCTTAAGGCAATGTTTGCAAAGAAATTGCCAACTAACAAGGAATCTTCACTTTAAGATTTAACTTCTCAAAGTAGCACCAACATATATACACTACCGTGTGTAAAACAGACAGCTGGTAAGAAGTTGCCATGGAACACAGGGAGCCCAGCCTGGCAGTCCGTGACAACCTAGAAGAGTGGGATGGGGGACAGGAGGAGATTCAAGAGAGAGGGGATAAATGTATAATTATGGCTGATTTGCATCCATTTGCTGGATGGCAGAAACCAACACAATACTGCAAAGCAATTTTCCTCCAATTAAAAAATAAATAAAAAAAAGATTTAACTTCTCAAAATAAAACCACGAGGTTTAAATACTGACCATCAAAACAAATCCTAATTCAAGTTATGTCTCCTCAGAGAGCAGCAGTGATGGTCACATTGAAGAACAAGCCCTCCTGTTTTGCACTAAAAGCTCATGGATTTGAAGGGGAGGAGAAAGGGCAGATTGAGTCAACAGCGTGTAACACCGATAACCAAGAAGTTCCTTGCTCCCTTTTCAGCTAAGTAAATGAGTCACTATTGTAATCTTGACTAAGCCACTTAAGTTCCAAGTACTCAACTTCCTTCTGTCTAATAACAATGACTTAATACTAAGAAATCCTGAAAACATGAGAAAAGACAATGTCTTTTTTATGATTACTAGCAGCTAACAATAACAGATGACTAAGGAAAAAAAAGAAGGAAAAAAGAGGTACAAAACAAAAGTAATTCATCCTTTACTATAGTATCTCTACCACTAAGCTACTAACATTGCCTCTAGAAATGATCTTTTTGAGGTATTTCAGCATGAGTACTGGAACAGTTCACTCAAGAGCTAGGATTCAATTTTTTCTGCACAAACAGGTTTCCAGACTATGGCTCTTCGTCTAGGTGAGAGTAACTGTGCCAGTGTCTTTTTTGAATTCCTATAGGTATATTCATGGATATGTGTTCTAATCTGCTAGTATAATTAAAGAACTCTCACCAAATTTAACAAAAGTTTCAGCTTTAGTTCAGGGAGAATTACCGCATTTATTAGGATTCAGATTAGTGACTAGAAAGAATGACGGCTTCTGGCGGATCTCTTCCATATTAAAAAAGTACATTTAAAATTTTCTTTTATTATTATTTTTAATAAACAAATAAGAAAGGAAAGTGTAACATAGGGGTTAAGTATGTAGATTTTTGAACCTATCAGTTCAGTTCAGTTCAGTCGCTCAGTCGTGTCCAACTCTTTGCGATCCCATGAACCTATAAGAAGTGAAGTGAAGTCGCTCAGTCGTGTCCAACTCTTTGCGACCCCGTGGACTGTAGGCCACCAGGCTCCTCCATCCTTGGGATTTCCCAAGCAAGAGTACTGGAGTGGGTTGCCATTTCCTTCTCCAGGGGATCCTGGCTTAAATCCTGGCTTTGTTTACTAGCTGTAGGTGGAGGGAGAGCTATTTAATCACTCTGTCTCAGACTTCTCATCTGCAAAATGGGAGCAGTGAAGCCTCATCCATGCACACTGCTGTGATAGTTAAAGAAGAAAAATATCTGTACAAAAAATTACACATAAAGTGGATATACATATAGCATGAATTTAGAGTAACTTTTTTCACCTACTTTTCAGCAACTCAAGGCTTTTAACAAACTCTTTAGAAAGAAGTAGTTTCTCAAATTCTTCACAATTAGCCACCAAGTATCACATCAGTGTTTTGTTTTTCCTTGAGAACATATTAATTTTATATCAAATCCTATAGCTTACCTCAATTATTATTTCATATCCTCAAAATATTAAAACGTTCAGTTATTCTGAAGTGATTAATATCTGTACACCAGACAGCAAAATGGAGATCATTGTTGTGGCAAATAATATCTTGTAACCTAAAAGTTTAGCAAAGCAGAAATGTCTAGGAAAAATAGGAATAAGAAAAGTAGAGCAACTAATCCTTACCTTCTTTAGCCTCAGAGTATAAATAACCCAGCTGTGTGATTACATGGCACTTTACGCTTCGTATAGTAGAAAATAAAACAAAAGGCAGTTGTAACAAACACAGTTCTCTGAGAGCCAATGGCATGCCTCTATGCCTGTCTCATTTCCTAAGCCAGGACTTGAGAAATCAGGTGACTTGGCAAAGAAAAACAAATAACATGTATATTCATGGAAAGCCCATAAACCAGCACTGATGAGTAACGAAAACTCAAGCGAGAGTCTACTGTCCTTTTATTGTGTCTGAGTCTTGCTTCTATTGCCTTTTATTGCCTCTATTGATGGCAATAGAAACTGTGAGCATGGTAAAAGAGAGACAGCTAAAGCTGACAGGGTACGGAGTCCTGTCACATAGAATTGCAGGTCAATGTGAAAACAGGCAGAATTTGACTTGACCTTTTAAAAATCTTCATTGTCACTTAACTTTGGTCTCTCTCTTAATTGAATTATGGATCTAAGGTCAGTTTTATCTTTATAATATTCTTCATGAATATTTTTATTAAGCAAGTATTCATTGCTGTTGCTGCTGTTATTGTTACTTTGCTAATTAATTCAACAAAACTGGCCACATCCAAATGGTCAAGGACAGAGCACTGGGGGGGGATGGCCAAGGTGGTGGAACAGGAAGACCCCGAGTTTACCTCTTCCCATGGGGACACCAAAATCACAAATATTTCCAGAACAACTCAATGAGAAGTTTCAGAAGACTAGGAGAAAAGATCTTCTACAACTAAAGGTACAAACAAGGGATGACAACAAGATGGGCAGGAGGGGTCAAGATGTGGACCAGCAGGAGCAACTAAGCCCAAGGGCCACAGCTGGAGTACCCGAGCTCTGCGGCGAGGGGGCCCTGCAGGCTGCAGCCAAGACCCAGGGCAGGGACATTTAAAAAAGGGTGTGGCACAGGTAAAACCAACACCCACAGGTGGCTGACCCACAAGTGGGAGGACGATTAAAACTGCTGAGATTCTCCCCAAGAAGTCAGGGGTCTGAGCTGCACATCAGGATCCCCCCGGACATAAGCACTACTTGAAAGGCGACTAGGGGAGCCCCACTTGCTGATATTGCAGAGCCTCTCAGAGAGGCAAGAGGTGACGGGAGCACACATTGGGTCAGTTTTGGAGGCTTGTTCTCCCATGTGGACACTGGTGCTGGCGGGCTCCATTTTGAAATTCTCCCTCTAGCATAAGCACCAGGACTCAGCCGTGCCCACTAGCCCATCCATACCAGTTACTGGGACACCTAAGGCCAAGCAACTGGCCAGGCAGAGCCATAGCCCCACGCACCAGCAGGCCTGCGCCCTCAGGGCCCCTGAGCCAGCAGCAGCCCGGAGCCAAGCCTTGTCCACCAGAGAGCCCGTGACCTGGCCTGCAGAGCAGTGCACTGGCAGCAGCATCAGGCCCGCCTCACCCAGCAGAGGGTGAGCCCCAGCCCAGGAGGCCGTGCACTCCAGACTCTCCCACCGTCAAACCCCAAGGTCCTGCAGCCAGAGACCCCAGTACCTGGCTTCATGCATGACTGAGCTGGCACGAGCCCTGTGCCTCCCAGGGCCTCAGCTGCCCACCAATTACAGGCTGGCACCAGATCCAGGATCCATAAGCCACGCAGCCAGAGATCTCAGGACCCGAGTCTGCCCAACAGGGGGCTGGTGCTAGTCCAAGCACTCAGGCCACCTGCCCGTGGGCAGGCCCCAGTCCTAGGGACATGCTGGACCCTAGCACTGACCACCGGCACACCAGTGCAAGCTCTGAGATGACTCAGTCTCCTCACCCAGTTGCCCCAGGATCTGGCCCCACCACAGCAGCTGTGTGGCCGCACCCTGACCACCAGTGGACAGCAACCTGTACACGAGGCAGAATTCTGTAACCAACTGGACCAGGGACCAGCCACGCCTGCTAGATCACCATGGTAGCCAGGTCACCACAACAGAAGGATTCATGCAGTTCAAACAGGAGGCACCCCCTGAATATACAGCTCTGGTGAACGGAGGGGAGCGGGCTGCTGGGATGCACAGAACGTCTATGCAAGACCACTTCGCTAAGGTTGGAAAATGTAACCAATCTACCAAATACACAGAAATTTAAAAAAGCAAAATTGGAAAAATATGTTCCTTTGTTTGAAACATTTCTTTCTCCTCTCTCAATGAATAATTAGAAATACAAAGAAGAACCAAACAGAGCTTAAGAATACAACAACTGAAATGAAAAATATACTAGAAGGAATCAATAGTAGATTAGATAATATAGAGGAATGGATCAGCAAGTTGAAAGACAAAGTAGTAGAAATCACTGAATCAATAAAGAGAAATTCAGACAATTTAAGACGCTTCTGTGACAACATTAAACATACTAACATTTGCATTACTGGGGTCCTGGAGGAGAAGAGAGAAAGAAATGGTCAGGCAACAAATTTGAAGATATAATATCTGAAAACTTCCCTAACCCAGGAAAGGAAACAGATATTCAGGTCCAGGAAGCACAGAGAGTCCAAACTCAAAGAGGACTATCCCAGTACATACTGTAATTAGAATGGCAACAATTAAGAATAAAGAGAGAAAATTAAAAGCGACAAGGAAAAGCAACAAGTTACAAACAAGGTGACTTCCATAGAGCTATCAGTTGACTTCAGCAGAAATCATGCAGACCAGAAAAGACTGACACGACATATTTAAAGCAATGAAAGGGAAATGCCTATAACCAAGAATGCTCTACCTGGCAAAGTTTTCACTCAGGTTTGATGGAGATCAAAAGCTTTATAGACAAGCAAAGCTAGAAGACCTCAGCAATACAAGACTAGCTTTGCAAGAAATAGTAAAGGGACTTATCTAAGTAAAAGAGAAAAAGCCACATCTAGAAACATAAAAATTATGAAAGGAAATATCAGATTGGCAAAGGCAAATATATAGCAAAGTAGTAAATCAACCACTTAATAAAGTAAAGTTAGAAGACAAAAGTAACAAAATCATTTATATCCACACTAAGTAGTTAAGGGATACATGAAACAAAAGATGTAAAATATGAAGTCAAAAATAGTAAGAAGGGCAGAGAAAATTTAGGATTGTTAAAATGTATTTAAACCTAAGAGATCAGCAACTTAAAATAATTAAACATACATATATGTTTGCAAAAAGCAAAGGAGAAAAGGAAAGATATTCCCATTTGAATGCAGAGTTCCAAAGAATAGCAAGGAGAGATGAGAAAGCCTTCTTCAGCGATCAATGCAAAGAAATAGAGGAAAACAATAGAATGGGAAAGACTAGAGATCTCTTCAAGAAAATGAGAGATACCAAGGGAACATTTCATGCAAAAATGGGCTCAATAAGGGACAGAAATAGTATGGACCTAACAGAAGCATAAGATATTAAGAAGAGGTGGGAAGAATACACAGAAGAACTACACAAAAAAGATCTTCACCACCCAGATGATCACGACGGTGTGATCACTCACACTTAGCTAGAGCCAGATATCCAGGAACGCGAAGTCAAGTGGGCCTTAGAAAGCATCACTATGAACAAAGATAGTGGAGGTGATGGAATTCCAGTTGAGCTATTTCAAATCCTGAAAGATGATGCTGTGAAAGTGCTGCACTCAATATGTCAGCAAATATGGAAAACTCAGCAGTGGCCACAGGACTGGAAAAGGTCAGTTTTCATTCCAATCCCAAAGAAAGGCAATCCCAAAGAATGCTTAAACTACCGCACAATTGTACTTATCTCTCATGCTAGTAAAGTAATGCTCAAAATTGTCCAAGCCAGGCTTCAGCAATACATGAACCGTGAACTTCCAGATGTTCAAGCTGGTTTTAGAAAAGGCAGAGGAACCAGAGATCAGATTGCCCACATCTGCTGGATCACCAAAAAAGCAAGAGAGTTCCAGAAAAACATCTATTTCTGCTTTATTGACTATGCCAAAACCTTTGACCGTATGGATCACAATAAACTGTGGAAAATTCTGAAAGAGATGGGAATACCAGACCACCTGACCGGCCTCTTGAGAAACCTGTATGCAGGTCAGGAAGCAACAGTTAGAACTGGACATGGAACAACAAACTGGTTCCAAATAAGAAAAGGAGTATGTCAAGGCTATATATTGTCAACCTGCTTATTTAACTTCTATGCAGAGTACATCATGAGAAACGCTGGGCTGGAGGAAGCACAAGCTGGAATCAAGATTGCCGGGAGAAATATCAATAACCTCAGATATGCAGATGACACCACCGTTATGGCAGAAAGTGAAGAACTAAAGAGCCTCTTGATGAAAGTGAAAGAGGAAAGTGAAAAAGTTGGCTTAAAGCTCAACATTCAGAAAACTGATCGTGACATCCAGTCCCATCACTTCATGGGCAAATACATGGGGAAACAGTGGAAACAGTGGCTGACTTTATTTTTTGGGGCTCCAAAATCACTGCAGATGGTGACTGCAGCCATGAAATTAAAAGACGCTTACTCCTTGGAAGGAAAGTTATGACCAACCTAGACAGCATATAAAAAGCAGAAACATTACTTTGTCAACAAAGATCCGACTAGTCAAAGCTATTGTTTTTCCAGTGGTAATGTATGGATGTGAGAGGTGGACTATAAAGAAAGCTGAGCACAGAAGAATTGGTGCTTTTGAACTATGGTGTTGGAGAAGACTCTTGAGAGTCCCTTGGACTGCAAGGAGATCCAACCAGTCCATCCTGAAGATCAGTCCTGGGTGTTCATTGGAAGGACTGATGTTGAGGCTGAAACTCCAATACTTTGGACACCTGATGTGAAGAGCTGACTCATTTGAAAAGACCCTGATGCTAGGAAAGATTGAAGGCAGGAGGAGAAGGGGACAACAGGGGATGAGATGATTGGATGGCATCACTGACTCAATGGACATGGGTTTGGGTGGACTCTGGGAGTTGGTGATGGACAGGGAGGCCTGGCGTGCTGTGGTTCATGGGGTTGCAAAGAGTCGGACACGACTGAGTGACTGAACTGGAACTGGCTATACATATATAGCTAGATATAAACCTCACAGTAATCACAAACCAAAAATCTAAAACAGATACACAGAAAAAAGCACGAAATCCAAAGGTAACTCTAAAGATAATCATTAAATCACAACGGAAAAGAAAAGAAAAGGAAAAAAAAAAGAAAAGAAAGGCAAAGGTATTAGCAAAATGTCAATAAGTACATAAACAGCAATAATACTTTAAATGTAAATGAATGAAAGTGCCAATCAAAAGGCAGAGTGGGAAAAAAAAAAGACAGTGGCTGAATGGCTATAAAAACAAGACTCATACATATGCTGTCTTCAAGAGACTAACTTAAGATCTAAAGATACATACACATTGAAAGTGAGGGGATAGAAAAAGACATTCCATGCAAATGGAAATGAAAAGAAAGCTAGAGTGGCAATATTTTTAGGAGACAAAAGAGACTGTAAGACAAAAACTGTAACAAAAGGCAAAGAAGGGCATTTGTTGTTGCTATTTAGGTGTTAAATCATGTCCAGCTCTTTCATGATGCTATGGATTATAGTCTGCCAGGCTCCTCTGTTCATAGGATCTTTCAGGCAAGCTACTGGAGTGGGTTGCCATTTCCTTCTCCAGGGGATTTTCCTAACACAGGGATAGAACCCTGGTCTCCTGCACTGCAGGTGAATTCTTTACTGCCGAGCCACTGGGGAAGCCCCCGGATTATATGTATATGAATACACAAACACCTTTTCAGTGGAAATCTACTAGAGAAAAGATTTTTAAACCTGTTGGAACGTGCAATGGTAGCTATAATGTGAATTCAGAAGAGCAAACCACCACTTCCCATCATTCAGGAAGAATGGGCCATCTTATTCTACTGAATAAGATGACAAAGTATAGATATAGTTAAACCAAATGAGCTGGCTTTAGTTCCAAAATTAATTCTTCTGGGAGACCATTAAAATCCACATTTGAAAAATATCCTTAATGTTTTGACTTCTTTTGCTTTGTTTCCTCAAAGAGGAAAAATCTGCATCTAAGGCCAAACAGCAAAGATTTCCAGCTAGTTCTAAATGCGTAGGATCTGAACAGCTTAACTTCAGTCTAGAACTTAGCTTATCCAGTTCACCTGGATACTTTTCTTACCAGAGACATATTTCAGAGACAGTCTGAAATGATCAGTTAGCCAATTTCTTTAACCTCCTAACCTTCCTAAACTATAAAATGAGTAAAATTATAATACTTAATTCACTGAATTATTGTAGCAATATTACATTAACATATGATATCCCCCAATTTAAAAATAAGTTTAAAAATATATGGTAAAGTATCTTGAAAAATATGAAACACTTTACAAATAAACATATTTTCAGGTTTTTTTCATCAGACATGTATAAGCCAGCAAAGCACTCTTCCTCAGCCCCATTTTGTGCATTAGATTCCTTGGGAAGTGTTTTGATAATTAGCAGGTTAGTTGCTGCAATTGTTGCAAGTACACTGGATCAAATGTAAAAAGGCACATTAGAAAGAATTAGGTCCAACAACTTAAAACATCAAGCATAAAGGAGCAAAAAATTATTTCAGCACAAAAAAGAAAAAAAGCTATTTCTGCTGTATAACCTAAAATCTAAATTACAGATTAATACAAACGTGTTTTCTGGTGAATATGGCTGAATATTTATCTTGAATAGAAAAATAAATTTTACTTTCTCCTCCAAGCATTCTGAATCCTTTTTTAAAAAATATACTAATTAATGTCAACAGATAACACAGATTCCATGCTATTGAAAAGGAAACTGAGGCAGGAATATTTAGCAGCTCACCTGCAGTGGTCAGTGACATTACTCAACTGATGATACCAATGCAAAATCCTTGCTGTCCATCCCCACATTAAGTAAGGCCTTTAACCATTTCTTCAATTGACTGCCCTTAATTTGGTGTAATTTGACCTTGGAATTCACGCATATGATCCTTGGTAAAGTATGTAAAACAGGCAGCTTACAATGAATGTGTATAAGGTCTCATTAGACTTACAGCTTTTATTGGAGATTTCTGTCCTACAGAATTTTTCTCTGGCAGGAGGGCAAAGGGATTTAGGGCAAGAGGTGAATTTCTCAGTGTCAACTTTGCCTCCCATAGCCCGCCTGGACCCATCCTTACAAAAATAAAGTGATCCTGCTCCATCCTCGGACTGCTCTATACAAACTCAAAGCTCACCTCCTTTCTGAAACCTCAAGACTGTCAGATGACTCCCCTTTGGGTCTCAGAGTACCATGTGCCTTATCCCTTGTATCATTTATATCTCTTTTGGTGTCAAAATGCCAGAAAACACAAATCAGCCAGTCTATGTAAGGAGAAAAACATTTTCTTCAGCAAGGTATGCATGTCTAGTACTGCAACAGTATGTAGCATTTACACATTCAACAAATATTTATTGAGCCTCCACAATATGCCAGCCTTTATCTCAATAGCTGTTAGAGCTAATGCTTAAAACAGAAGTGAATAAGACTTTCATTCCCATCTGCAGGTGGGATCAAGAATCAACCTCAGTAAAAGCTCGGGCTGTTCCGTGCCTACCAAGTTACAATCGTTTCCCTTAACCACCATGGTTTTTATGCACCCAGTGATTATCCACCCTAATAATCACCAGGCTGCTCTCTTCTACTAGCTCCCCACGTCCCTTGCTATGGCTAGGCTTCGGTCCTGCACCCTAGTCTGCTTGGTAAGAAATGCGCCCTTCCTTATTTCCCCATGTCTCCATCCCCGGGAGGCTGTATTTAGCACTGACTTGATGACTGCACGAATCTGACGCCTCGGCCCACTTACCCTCAAGCACAGCCACTTCCGTTCTCCACAGTGGCTATGTCAACTTCAACTATTATTTGCTCATGGGCTTTACCTAAATCCGTAAATCAGTAGAGCTTATTCATTGGTTTTACATAAGGGAAGTAATTCCTTTTTCTATCACCAAGATTGGGTTTTGTCTTATGTTTTAAGGTACCAGTGATCAACTTCCTTTATTTTTAAACCTCCTAGGACACCACTGCCACCTCCCTCTCAATAGGTGACCTCCACTTTATATCTGCACTTCTTCAAAATTATCTGCAGCTACATCCATTGTTTCCTTCCTTCTCCCTTCCATTATGGAAAAGCCTCCATTTTCTGGGGAAAAAAAAAGTCCCCTCAACCTAGATTCTGGATTCCATTCTTATCAGAATCCTCTGAAGCACAATTTTCATCTGAATGTATAAATTCTAATAAATCTGACATTTTTTTCATATAGTACCTAAGAAATCCTCTACAGTGGCTGAAAAGATGACAAAGCAGTGTTCCAAAAAATGTTTCTTATAAAGCAGTGTTTCTTAGCTCAGCACTGTTGACATTCAGGGTGGGATAACAGTGGGAGGTGGGAGGCTCCTGTGGATTAGAGGGCGGTTATCAGCATCTCTGGCCTCTACTCATCACATGCCAGTAGCATCCTGAGTCCTGATAATCAAACATTTCTCCAGACATTGCCAAAAGTCCCCTCGGGGGCTAAATTACCCGTGTTTGAGAACTACTATTACAAATAATCAGAAAAGAAAATGCAGGACTTTGAGAGCAAGATCAGGAGCTTTATGTTTCTGGATTCAGAATCAATCTGAGTTGTGTTTTAGTGTGTGAACACCATTAATGATAAAACTTTGTTAAAATATATTGTATAGTGAAATTGTGGAAAGTATCAAGTGATAAAAAATTCAGCTAAGGGTCCAAGATAAAGTTATGAATGCTAATAAAAAGATCTTCATTTTCAAAGATAAGATAATGATTAAGAATTCAATTTTCCCTATAGGTTATTGCAATAGGAAGCTTTTTTTTTTTTTAAAGGAAGACTGCAAAAATCTATGAAGTGACCCACATTTTCACAAACTTCAAGAATGTCTATAAATTTCCCCACAAATAAATATTTCTGAATTCCATAGTTCTGATGAAAATAATTACTTCTTTTTCTGGTTTGTAGAAAATAAAGTCACAGATTAAGAAGTTAGGACATTACATAGAACAACAGAATGGTTCAAAATTGGGAAAGGAGTATGTCAAGGCTGTATATTGTCACCCTGCTTATTTAACCTATATGCGGAGTACGTCATGCAAAATGCTGGGCTGGACGACTAATAGGCTGGCATCAAGATCACCAGGAGAAATATCAACAACCTCAGATATGCAGACGTTACCACTCTAATGGCAGAAAGCAAAGAGGATCTAAAGAGCCTCTTGATGAAAGTGAAAGAGGAGAGTGAAAAAGCTGGCTTGCAACCCAACGTTCAAAAAACTAACATCACGGCATCCAGTCCCATCACTTCATGGCAAATAGATGGGGAAACAATGGAAACAGTGACAGACTTTATTTTCTTGGGCTCCAGAATCACTGTGGATGGTGACTGCAGCCATGAAATTAAAAGATGCTTGCTCTTTGAAAGGAAAACTATGACAAACCTAGACAGTGTATTAAAAAGCAGAGATAAAAAAAAGATTAAAAAAAAAAAAGAAAAAAGCAGATCATTTTGCTGACAAAATGATAGTCAAAGTTGTGGATTTTCCAGAAATCATGTATGGATGTGAGAGTTGGACCATTCACAAGGCTGAGGGCCAAAGAACTGATGCTTTTGAATTGTGGTGCTGCAGAAGACTATTGAGAGTCCCCTGGACTGCAAGGAGATCAAACCAGTCAATCCTAAAGGGATTCAACCTTGAATATTCATTGGAAGGACTGATGCTGAAGCTGAAGCTCCAATAATTTGGCCACCTGATGCAAAGAGCTGACTCACTGGAAAAGACCCTGATCCTGGAGAAGAGTGAAGGCAAAGGAGAAGGGAAGGAGAATGAGATGGTTAGATAGCATCACTGACTCAGTGGTCATGAGTTTGAGCAAACTCTGGGAGATAGTGAAGGACAGGAAGCCTGGCATGCTACAGTTCATGGGGTTGCAGAGCTGGACACGACTTAGCGACTAAACGACTAAAGAAGGTAAAAACTCTTTTAAATAGTAAAAATGAAACAGCATATATTTTAACTTTAAATGTTTCATTACTGAGTTGCGTTGTTTAATTTACTTAAACATTCTAGTACTTAGTACTTGCTGTGCATGATAATCAATACATTAAATACCTTAGTTGTCACTTGTGTTAAAACTTAGGCAAAAGATCATTAAACATACATATAAATCATCTATTTTATGAGAAAATTCAATTTACTGTTCTTTTAATTCATTCTCTTTTTGACAGAAACATGTTGTGGTTAAGAATAAAAACTATAGGCAAGACTTCCCTGGTGACACAGTGGATAAGAATCCGCCTGCTAAAAAAAAAAAAAAAGAATCCGCCTGCCAAGGCAGGGGATATGGGTTCAACCCCTGGTCCAGGAGAATTCCACATGCCATGGAGCAATTAAGCCTGTGTGCCACAACTACTGAGTCCACGAGCCACAACTACCGAAGCCTGCACATCTTAGAGCCTGTGGTCTGGAAACCACTGCAATGAGAAAGCTGGAACACTGCAAGGAAGAGTAGCCCCCAGTTTCCACAACTAGAGAAAGCCCACACAAAGCAATACAGACCCAGCACAGCCAAAAATAGAAAGTAAATAAAAATGTTTAAAATGTGCATGTTTAGTTTAAGAAAAAAATGATTAGTGGTAAACTGTGGGGGTTTGAATGTCAGGCTACCTTACATGCCACTGTGCGACCTTGGCAGAGTCAGTGGCCTTCTCTGTGCCTGCACCACAGGATTAGATGAAATAGGACATGTGGATAAATAAAACTACTTAGTGTGTCTGTAGTTATCAGAGTCATCATCAACAAGCAGCCCTGCTCCCCAGCTCCTGCACAGAGGCTAGCTAACAGGTGCCAGGCAAGACCAAGGCTTCTGAACCCGGCCAGGCCTTGCACCAAGAGTGATAATCTACCAAGCATGTCTGCTCTTCTTCGTGTGCATCTAGGTCTCACTAGTATCTGCTCCCGGTGTGATTCTAAAAATCTCAGAGGACCGTGCTGATAGTTACCAACTACACACACAGATCATCAACAAGAAAGGAATTATCTAGGAATAGCACATTCTTCAAATAACACAATCTATTTTTTTTCCTTAAGAAAGTAACATAAGAAAATGTGCTTTATAAAAATATATCTATAGGTAGAAAAAACAAATACAAATATTGGTCTCACCGATTCATTTCATGTTATTTAATATCTACTATGCATACTCCATGTTTAAGGTTAGGAGGGGCGGCCGTGTGGAGAAACCCCTCATCCAAGCTAAGAAGCGGCGGCTGTGCTTTGCTGCAGCAGCCGTGAAGAGATACCCCATGTCCAATGTAAGAGAAACCCAAGTAAGACGGTAGGTGTGGTGAGAGGGCATCAGAGGGCAGACACGCTAAAACCATAATCACAGAAAACTAGCCAATCTGATCACAGGACCACAGCCTTGTCTAACCTAATGAAACTAAGCCATGCCGTGTGGGGCCACCCAAGACAGATGGGTCATGGTGGAGAGGTCTGACAGAATGTGGTCCACCGGAGATGAGAATGGCAAACCACCTCAGTATTCTTGCCTTGAGAACCCCATGAACAGTATGAAAACGCAAAATGATAGGATGCTGAAAGAGAAACTCCCCAGGTCAGTAGGTGCCCAATATGCTACCAGAGAAATAACTCCAGAAAGAATGAAGGGATGGAGCCAAAGCAAAAACAATACCGAGTTGTGGATGTGACTGGTGATAGAAGAAAGGTCCAATGCTATAAAGAGCAATATTGCATAGGAACCTGGAATGTTAGGTCCATGAATCAAGGCAAATTGGAAATGGTCAAACAGGAGGTGGCAAGAGTGAATGTCGACATTCTAGGAATCAGTGAACTAAAATGGACTGGAATGGGAGAATTTAACTCAGATGACCATTATATCAACTACTGTGGGCAGGAATCCCTTAGAAGAAATGGAGTAGCTATCATGGTCAACAAAAGAGTCCGAAATGCAGTATTTTGGTGCAATCTCAAAAATGACAGAATGATTTCTGTTCGTTTCCAAGGCAAACCAGTCAATATCACGGTAATCCAAGTCTATGCCCCAACCAGTAATGCTGAAGAAGCTGAAGTTGACGGTTCTATGAAGACCTACAAGACCTTTTAGAACTAATTTCCAAAAAAGATGTCCTTTTCATTATAGGGGACTGGAATGCAAAAGTAGGAAGTCAAGAAACACCTGGAGTAACAGGCAAATTTGGCCTTGGAGTATGGAATGAAGCAGGGCAAAGGCTCATATAGTTTTGCCAAGAGAACACACTGGTCATAGCAAACACCCTCTTCCACCAACACAAGAGAAGACTCTACACATGGACATCACCAGATGGTCAACACCGAAATCAGATTGATTATATTCTTTGCAGCCGAAGATGGAGAAACTCAATACAGTCAGCAAAAACAAGACCAGGAGCTGACTGTGGCTCAGATCATGAACTCCTTATTGCCAAATACAGACTTAAATTGAAGAAACTACAGAAAACCACTAGACCATTCAGGTATAACCTAAATCAAGTCCCTTATGACTATACAGTGGAAGTGAGAAATAGATTTAAGGAACTAGATCTGATTGACAGAGTACCTGATGAACTATGGAAAGAGGTTCATGACATTGTACAGAAGATAGGGATGAAGACCATCCCCATGGAAAAGAAATGAAAAAAGACAAAATGGTTGTCTGAGAAGGCCTTACAAATAGCTATGAAAAGAAGAGAAGTGAAAAGCAAAGGAGAAAAGGAAAGATATTCCCATTTGAATGCAGAGTTCCAAAGAATAGCCAGGAGAGATAAGAAAGCCTTCCTCACTGATCAATGCAAAGAAATAGAGGAAAACAACAGAATGGGAAAGACTAGAGATCTCTTCAAGAAAATTAGAGATACTAAGGAAACATTTCATGCAAAGATGGGTTCAATAAAGGACAGAAATGGTATGAACCTAACAGAAGCATAAGATATTAAGAAGAGGTAGCAAGAATACACAGAAGAACTACACAAAAAAGATCTTCATGACCCAGATGATCACGATGGTGTGATCACTCACACTCAGCTAGAGCCAGATATCCTGGAATGTGAAGTCAAGTGGGCCTTAGAAAGCATCACTACGAACAAAGATAGTGGAGGTGATGGAATTCCAGTTGAGCCATTTCAAATCCTGAAAGATGATGCTGTGCAAG
Source organism: Cervus canadensis (assembly GCF_019320065.1). NCBI lineage: Eukaryota > Metazoa > Chordata > Mammalia > Artiodactyla > Cervidae > Cervus > Cervus canadensis. The sequence goes on from NC_057404.1 coordinate 56,330,067, forward strand.
TGCTGCATGCAATATGCCAGCAAATTTGGAAAACTCAGCAGTGGCCACAGGACTGGAAAAGGTCAGTTTTCAATCCAGTTCCAAAGGAGGGCAATGCCAAAGAATGCTCAAACTACCGCACAATGGCACTCATCTCACACGCTAGTAAAGTAATGCTCAAAATTCTCCAAGCCAGGGTTCAGCAATACGTGAACCATGAACTTCCAGATGTTCAAGCTGGTTTTAGAAAAGGCAGAGGAACCAGAGATCAAATTGCCAACATCTGCTGGACCATTGAAAAAGCAAGAGAGTTCCAGAAAAACATCTATTTCTGCTTTATTGACTATGCCAAAACCTTTGACTGTGTGGATCACAACAAACTGAAAATTCTTCAAGAGATGGGAATACCAGACCACCTGACCGGCCTCTTGAGAAACCTGTATGCAGGTCAGGAAGCAACAGTTAGAACTGGACATGTAACAACAGACTGGTTCCAAAGGAAAAGGAGTAGATCGAGGCTATATATTGTCACCCTGCTTATTTAACTTACCTGCAAAGTACATCATGAGAAACGCTGTACTGGATGAAGCACAAGCTGGAATCAAGATTGCCGGGAGAAATATCAATAACCTCAGATATGCAGATGACACCACCCTTATGGCAGAAAGTGAAGAGGAATTAAAGAGCCTCTTGATGAAAGTGAAAGAGGAGAGTGAAAAGGTTGGCTTAAAGCTCAACATTGAGAAAACTAAGATCATGGCATCCGGTCCCATCACTTCATGGGAAATAGATGGAGAGACAGTGTCAGACTTTATTTCTGAGGGCTCCAAAATTACTGCAGATGATGATTGCAGCCATGAAATTAAAAGACGCTTACTCCTTGGAAGGATAGTTATGACCAACCTAGATAGCATATTAAAAAGCAGAAACATTACTTTGCCAACAAAGGACTGTCTGGTCAAGGCTATGGTTTTTCCAGTGGTCATGTATGGATGTGAGAGTTGGACTGTGAAGAAAGCTGAGAGCTGAAGAATTGACGCTTTTGAACTGTGGTGTTGGAGAAGACTCTTGAGAGTCCCTTGGATTGCAAGGAGATCGGACCAGTCCATCCTAAAGGAGATCAGTCCTGGGTGTTCATTGGAAGGACTGATGCTGAAGCTGAAACTCCAATACTTTGGCCACCTCATGTGAAGAGTTGACTCATTTGAAAAGACCCTGATGCTGGGAAGGATTGGGGGCAGGAGGAAAAGGGGACAGCAGAGGATGAGATGGCTGGATGGCATTGCTGACTCGATGGACATGGGTTTGAGTAGACTCTGGGAGTTGGTGATGGGCAGGGAGGCCTGGCGTGCTGCAGTCCATGAGGTCGCAAAGAGTCGGACATGACTGAGTACTGAACTAAACTGAACTGATGCATAATGAGTGATTTACATGGGTGTTAGAGAATACAAAGATGAATCTAATAGAATGTCTATCTTCAAGCAGTAGAGACAAATAAAAAACACATTAAAAAATCCCACATATGGGACTTCCCTGGTAGTCCAGTGGTTAAGAGTCTGCCTTGCAATGCAGGGGACATGGGCCCGATCCCTGGTAGGGGAACTAAGATACCACATGCCACGGGGCAATGAGGCCCACATGCTACAAATACTGAAATATGCTCACTCCAGAGCCTTTGTGCCACAACTCAAGAGTCTGTGCACAGGGAAAGATCCCGCATGACACAAGGAAGATGTCACGTGCCATAACGAAGACCCAACACAGCCAAAATAACAACAATGATAATAATAACCCCACATATATTACATTGCAAATTCCATATCAGGAGTATGAACTAAGTGCTCTGACAACACATAGGAGAAAGAGAAAATTAAACAAAATATAGGAAAATGAAGGATTTTCTTGGTTGGGGGAATCACATTATCTATAGACAGGGCAAGGAGGGGTGGACTTCTCCCTATCCTTGGCTATGCTCCCTCACTCTCCCGAGCTGTAACAACCATAGTTTTGGTACAGGAGATATGGTAAGTATAAAAAATAGCCCATCCTTTCATCAAAAAATCAACAAACAACAAATGCTGGAGATGGTATAGAGAGAAGGGAATCCTCCTGCACTGTCGGTGGGAATGTAAATTGGTATAGCCACTATGGAGAACAGCATGGAGGTTCCTCAAAAAACTAAAAATAGCTACCATAGGACTCTGCAATCCTGCTCCTGGCTATATACCCAAAGAAAAACATGGCCCCAAAAGAGTACATGCACCCCAATATTCATTGCAGCGGTGTTTACAATAGCCAAGACATGGAGACAACCTAAACGTCCATCAACAGAGGACTGGATATGGAAGATGTGGTGTGTACACACACACACACAGAAACACACACACACAGACACACACAGAGACACACACACACAGAGAGACACACACACTCTCACACAGACACACACACACACAGAGACACAGACACAGACACACACACACAGATACACATACACACACACACAAAGACACACACACACAGACACACACACAGACTCACACACACAGACACAGATACACACTCACACAGAGACACATACACACAATGGAATACTGAACTTTCAAGCTATTGCACAATTGTACACATTTCACAAGATAGCAAGGTAATGCTCACAATCCTTCAAGCTAGGCTTCAACAGTATGTGAACTGACAACTTCTGACGTACAAAATGCATTTAGAAAAGCTTGAGGAACCAGAGATCAAGTTGCCAACATCCGTTGGATCATGGAAAAGCAAGAGAATTCCAGAAAAATATCTACTTCTGCTCCATTGACTATGCTAAAGCTTTTGACTATGTGGATCACAACAAACTGTGGAAAATTCTTAGAGATGGGAATACCAGACCACCTTACCTGTCTCCTGAAAAACCTGTATGCAGGTCATGAAGCAACAATTTGAACCAGATGTGGAACAACAACTGGTTCAAAATTGGAAAAGGAGTACAACAAGACTGTATATTGTCACCCCGCTTATTTAACTTATATGCAGAGTACATCATGCGAAACGCCAGGCTGGATGAAGCACAAGTTGGAATCAAGATTGCCAGGAAAAATATGAACAACCTCAGATATACAGATGATACCACTTTACTGAAGAAAGTGAAGAGGAACTAATGAGCCTATTGGTGAAGGTGAAAGAGGAGAGTGAACAAGTTGGCTTAAAACTCAACATTCAAAAAGCTAAGATCATGGCATCTGGTCCCATCACGTCATGGCAAATAGATGGGTAAACAATGGAAACAGTGACAGATTTTATTTTCTTGGGCTCCAAAATCACTGCAGACAGTGACTGTAGCCATGAAATTTAGATGCTTGCTCCTTGAAGAAAAGCTATGATGAACCTAGACGGCATATTAAAAAGCAGAGATATTACTTTCCTGACAAAGGTCTATATAGTCAGAGCTATGGTTTTTCCAGTAGTCATGTATGGATATGAGCGTTGGACCATAAAGAAGGCCATTTGGTTCAGTTCAGTCTCTCAGTCGTGTCTGACTCTTTGCGCCCCCATGGGCTGCAGCAAACCAGGCTTCCCTGTCCATCACTAACTCCTGGAGCTTGCTCAAACTCATGTCCATTGAGTCGGTGATGCCATCCAACCATCTCATCCTCTGTCCTCCCCTTCTCTACCTGCCTTCAATCTTTGCCAGCATCAGGGTCTCTTCCAATGAGTCAGTTCTTCGCATCAGGTGGCCAAAATAATAGAGCATCAGCATCAGTCCTTCCAATGAATATTCAGGACTGATTTCCTTTAAAGAAGGGTGGGTGCTGAAGAATTGATGCTTTTGAATTGTGGTGTTGGAGAAGACTCCTGAGAGTCCCCTGGACTGCAAGGAGATCAAATCAGTCAATCCTAAAGGAAATCAACCCTGAATATTCATTAGAAGAACTAACGCTGAAGCTGAAGCTCCATTGGTTTGGCCACCTGATGCAGAGAGCCGACACATTAGAAAAGATGGTAATGCTGGGAAAGATTGAAGGCAAGAGGACAAGGGGACAGAAGAGGATGAGATGGTTGGATAGCATCACTGATTCGATGGACATGAGTTTGAGCAAGCTCCGGGAGATGATGATGGACAAGGAAGCCTGGCATGCTTCAGTCCATGGGGTTGCAAACAGTTGGGTACGACTGACCAACTGAACAACAAAATTACTCAGCTACTAAAAAGATTGAAATAAGGCCATTTGCAGCAACATGGATGGACCTAGAGAGTATCATCCTGAGTGACATAAGTAGACAGAGAAGGAGACATATCATATGACATCCCTTATATGTGGAGTCTAAACAGAAATGATGCAAATGAACTTACTTACAGAACATAAAGAGACTCAGAAAACAAACTCATAGTTGCAGGGAAGGAAGGGATAGTTAAGGACTTTGGGAAGGTCATGTATATACAGCGCTATATTTAAAATGGGTAACTAACAAAAACCTATTTTATAGCACATGGAACTCTGCTCAATGTTATGTGCCTGCTTGGATGTGGGGGGTTTGGGGGAGAATGGTTATATGTATATGTATGGCTGAGTCCTTTTATTGTTCATCTGAAACAATCACATCATTGTTAATCAGCTATCCCCAACACAAAATGTTTTTGTTATTAAAAAAAATAAAAATAAAATAAATAAGTAGTAGCCCATAGGAAGAAGAAATCACAAAAGAGAGCATGAAAATGATGATCCATGATACAAAGTAAAACAATGTGTGGAGGGATTGTGGATGTGGAAACCAGAGCGCCAAGTTACAAAGCCACTGTCGATCACGTTTCCATGCGCAGCAATCGCCCACCACTTGTCTATATGAATGAATGTGGCCCCAGACTCAGGGCCCAAGGTTTTATATCTTGTAAGACCATTCTGATTATGACTGGATTGTCATAATAAATAAATAAATATTGTCATTGAAATAACCTTGTTGTAGCCGGAGCAAAAAATAAATAGTCCGACTTTATATGACTTCATTAAACAGCCTTTCCTTCATTTTTGGTCTGCTTCTCCATAGACAGAATTCAACTCAAGGATGAAAACCAGCAAATGTTTCCATAGCATGACCACTAAACAGAAGGTATATTTTTAAGACCTTTGGGAGTGCAGTGATTAGCCTCTGTTTTTTTTTTTTTTTTCCAGGAAGAGTAAACCAGCAAGAAAGAAGCTGTCCTGAGTTTGTAGCTACCACCTCCCCTTCTATTCCCTTATTTGCATTTCTATATATCTTATTTATAAATCTTCTCCTGCAGTTATTTCTCATATTTATAACAAACTCAGAATATATCCATTATTCTTACATTTGGAGTAAGCTCCAGAAGAGTACTATGCCTGCATGGGATCATCCTCTAAGCAGAAACTTTGAGAAGATGGCTCTAGAATGTTCTAAAACTCAGCTGTTTTATTAATGTATTGTGTGTAACAGAGCAAATTCATTAACCTCCAAAGTGTTTTGTGAATTAAAAAAAAACAAACAAATAAACAAAAATCAGAAAGGATAAATTGTACTAGGCTATGATATTGTCACAGTTATTTCAAGACTGATCTCAGTAAATAAAAACAGTGGGAGATCAGTTGCTAAAACAGCTTTAAATAAAATCAAACAACATTTTTCAATTCTTTTCAGAAACACTTTAAATTTATTTAAGAAAAAAATTTTTAAAGATCAACAGGCAGGTAAAGAGCATGGCCTAATTTCTAACATATTCATTTTGAAGAAAAGCAGTTTCTAAAACCAGATTGGTAAGATTGGATCTTATAGTAAGAAAGAGAGGAAAGAAGAAGAGGGAAGGAAATTAATAACTCTTCACTTGAAATTCAGTTTGGGTATTAAATACAGTACTAATAGTAAATGTTTACCTTAGTTTGCACTTTTATATGATTCAGTAAAAAGGAAAATCTATTTCAAAAAAATGTCCCATTTTGCCCCATGCCTCTTCTACCTTGCACAGGCACTATGGAATTACTGCTTATGAAATTAAGACGATGGACTGGTGGAAAAAACATTGGACAGGCCTAAATTCTTGTCCCAACTTCATCATTTCGTGTAACCTTGAGTAGGTAAACTCATTGAACCTCATTTTCTCACTTTAAAATGGAGACAAAAATAATTTGTAAGGTTGTTGTAACTATCAAATGAAATAAGCTATGTAAAGTACTTTAAAAAAATTGAAGTGTAATTTACAATATTGTGTTAGTTTCTCGTGGATAGCAAGTGATTCAGTATTCTTGCAGATTAAACTCCATTCCAGGTTATTATAAGATAATGAGTATAATTTCCTGTGCTACAGAGCATATATATATCTTGCTTATCTATTTCATATGCAATGGTTTGTATCTGTTAATCCGCTACCCTAATTTGTCCCTCCTCTGCTTCCCTCTCCCCTTTGGTAACCATGAGTGTGTTATCTAGGCCTGTGAGAGCAAGCATCCTTGTCTTCTTCCTGAATTTAGTGAAAAGGCTTTCAGCTTTTCAGCACTGAATACTATGTTGGCTGTGGGTTTTTAGTAAATGGTCTTTATGATGCTGCACTTTAAAAGAATGTAATGAATTTGTGCATCCTTTACTAAAGATATGTAATGAGGCACCAATTATATATAAATGTATATACTATTGAATATACATATTCAAACCATTTAAAAATACTTCAGTAAACCTTATCATGATTTTTTTAACCAGTTATTTTAAAGTAACTAATATCCATGAGAGCATTAGTGTTGAATGCATAGTCAAATTCTGAGTCATATTGCTGCTTACTAAGGCAAACTACTTAATCTGTTTCTCAATTTGCTAACTTATAAAATGCTATATAATAATAGTACCTACTTCATGAGGCTGTTTTGCATATTAAATTCATTAAAATATGCAAATAGTACCTAGAAAAATTACTGTCACACTACAGATACTCAAAAGTATTCTTCTAAGAAAAATAAGAATCTGAAAAGATATGTGAGTCAGCTGGCACCTTTGTCATTAGACGAAGTGGGTCTTTTCATAATCAGACCACATGATTTATTTACCATTTCAGAAAAATAAAATAAAACCTAGGAAATGTACTCATTTGTCTTAAAATCCACTCATCTATTGTATCTAAGAAGCAAAAAAAATCACGAAAACCTGGAAAGCCTGTCTACTTTTCTGTAGTTTTCTTAAGATACAAAAGAATATAATCAATATGACTCAGCCATGAGAGAACATAGCCAAACGTCATATTCCAGGCTTCCATTTCCCTTTGGTGGCTAACATCTGGGTCTGTAATGCTTTATTATAAAAACAAGGAGGCAATGGTTAGGACATTAAGTGAGAAATGTGTCTTCAAACTATCTAGCTGAGAGATTCGAAATATGCCTGGAAAAGAGCAAGAGCACCTCATGGTCATATGAACACAACAGAGCCGTCTTGAGAAACAGTCACAGGTCTGCTCTTTGTCTTATCTTCTTACCTTTCTGAACAACTGTGAACTAAATTTCAAAACTGACTGCGATATCAGTGATTTTTTCTATTGAAAACTCTAGACCTTTTGCATAATTTTGATCCATGGACCAAAACGCAGAGCAGCTACCTTCTCAGTGGTAGTAAAGGAACAAAGACTTTTTTTCTTCACAGAAGAGTGTCACACAACTTCATTTTTCATCATTTTAAGACCAAAATGGTTTCATTTTCCTAAATAACCTGAATACTAACATACTAATTATGCTTCAGGTATTACTTCTAGTGCCCTTCATAAACTATTTCATTCTCACAGCAACTCTATGGGTTAAGGCTGATATTAATGCTATTTTACAGATGAGAAACCTGATCCTCATAGAGGTTAAGTAATTTGCTCATGGGGATATACTCAGCCAGTGTTAAAGCTAGGATTTTAAATCAAGTAGTCTAGAGCTTCACAAGAGTTCACATTTTTAATCACTTTGCTACCGAGTCATTAAATAATTATAATGCTCATGGTCAAATAGTATTTCATTTCTCTTCAACATTTTCCTCTTTCTTTTTCCTATATTTGAATACCTTACCACCATCCCCTCCAACTATATCTAATCAGTCACCAAATCTTATTAACTTTTTCATCTTTATCTTTTTCAGGAGGTCTATACTCATATACGGGCTTCACAGGCGGCACCAGTGGTAAAGAATCTGCTTGCCAATGCAGGAGACATTAAGAGATGTGGGTTCAGTCCCTAGGTCAGAAAAATCCCCTGGAGAAAGGTATGCCAAGCCACTCCATTATTCTTGGCTAGAGAATCTCATGGACAGAGGAGCCTGGCAGGTTACAGTCCATAGGGTCACAGAGTTCAACATGACTAAGGTGACTTAGCATGCACACACATACTTATATACATCTGCCCAACAAAAATTTCCATTTAAATATCCCACATGTACTTTAAATTCATCATAACTCACCAGTCTCTTAGTCATGTATTTCCTTTTACAGTGAATAACACCATTATCCTCTCATTTGAGAGAAAAAATAGTAACTTGATAGACATCAGAAGTTAGATAATTTCTGCTCATTTGACTATCTACCTGCCAAGCACATTTGTGCTTCATACACACAGATACACACACATACACATGCATACAAACACAGACAAATACCACGCCACTCATCTGACCAAATCACTGCTGCTGCTGCTGCCGTGTCGCTTCAGTCATGTCCAACTCTGTGCAACCCCATAGACGGCAGCCCACCAGGCTCCCCCATCCCTGGGATTCTCCAGGCAAGAACACTGGAGTGGGTTGCCATTTCCTTCTCCAAAGCATGAAAGTGAAAAGTGAAAGTGAAGTCGCTCAGTTGTGTCCAACTCTTAGCGACCCCATGGACTGCAGCCTATCAGGCTCCTCTGTCCATGGGATTTTCCAGGCAAGAGTACTGGAGTGGGGTGCCATTGCCTTCTCTGGACCAAATCACTAATGCCTGCTAATTCTCACCTAAACTATCACAAGTGCCTCTTTATTGATTTTTCTGCCTGTTTCTAATTTCACTCCACATCACCTCAATCTAATTTCTGTACTGCTGCAGAATGGCCTTCATGGTGTGAACATTTGCTGTCTTCTTTCTGCTTGCATTTTCATAATAGATTATAAGATAAATTCTAAACACTTTCACAAACAATATAAGACTTCAGAATCTGCCTATCCAACTCAGATTAATTTTCTAATTAATTTTGAGTTTCCTTTGTTTGGAGTATCACTTCTCTGGGACTCCCACAAGCCCTATAAGCTTCATTTGAAATGCTGCTTCCTTCATGAAGATGACTTGTCTCTTCAAGGCATGTTTAGGTACTACTGCTTGCCTTTTTGTTTTTTGTTTTTTTAACATATCTCTTATTATAACTGCTGTATTGCTACTTTGGCTGTTCATATGACTATCTTCTCCACTAGGGTTTTGGGAGGCAAATATAAAATTAGAAAACTTTTTAATTTTTAAAATTAGAAGTTTTTAAATGTGATACACTGATACTTCAGACACTTCAGAAAATTCAAGAATGTCTAAGAAAGTAAAATTATTTTTATTTATTCCACAGAGGATACCATTATTTTTTTAATAATTTTATTTTTTTCATGTACATATACATGCATACACACAAAAACACACATTACATATTTTTTATTTGTCTTAGAACATTCATGGTTTGGTTTGTTTTTTCCCTACCAGCCTAGCACAGAGCTCACAGCTAGCATATACAAAATAGTCCAGCAGATATTTATTGAGTAAATGAATGATTCTAAATCTATGCCCTTTTTCTTCATTTCCCCAACGACTGTCTTATAATCATTCTGAGATACGCTAATTAAATCTTCAATTGGATTCACTGTCTCCAGTTTCTTTTCCCTTGAATTCATCCTCCACATTGCTGCCATCGTTATAATGTAAAATAAAAATCTTGCCACATTACTGCCATATTTATGAACCCTTTGATGGATTTTATTTCCCATTAAATAAAAAGCAATTCTTTTTTTTTTTTTAATTTTTTTTATTTATTTATTTTTTTAATTTATTTATTTTTTTTGTCATACATTGATATGAATCAGCCATAGATTTACATGTATTCCCCATCCCGATCCCCCCTCCCACCTCCCTCTCCACCCGATTCCTCTGGGTCTTCCCAGTGCACCAGGCCCGAGCACTTGTCTCATGCATCCCACCTGGGCTGGTGATCTGTTTCACCATAGATAGTATACATGCTGTTCTTTTGAAA